>NW_027526225.1:21105285-21293171 GCF_048455015.1 Haemaphysalis longicornis | reverse complement strand
GGATTCAAAGATTTCAAGGATTTTGTTAAACATTTCTCGGTACATACACATCGCACGTAGTTATTAGTACTGAAGGAGGTGCCAAAGGAAAACTGTCGGGGGGACCTCCTGTTAAAGGCCAACTGCACTCGAAATTTCGACCTCTTGAAAACCCTATTTTCGTATAGTCTGCTTAAAAAGAAAGCAGCATGCAAAATACAACAGCTGGAATACGCGCGTGGACGCCACAAGCGGCTTGCAAAAATTGGCGATTTTGAAACCGAAGTCAAGGAGAGCGCGGCCATTGCAGTGACGTTGCAGCCGTCTAGCGAACGGCCGGATGGTCACCAGCTCGGGAGCAAGCCTGCGCGCAAGCTCTACGCGTGCACGGGGCAGCAAATGGGTGAAGTGTGCGCAGCAGAGCTCGACCGGTTCTCCAGCTGCGTGACTGGCCAGAGGAAGAAGCCCCCGTCGGCTGGAACGTCACAGGCGCGTCATGGCTGTTTACGCGATCCGCCGGCAGGTGCAGTGTGGTCTGCGGCAGATCTTTTTTAAACGCTTCTGACTGATTGACGAGGCGTTTCACGGGGCTGCCACTTGTATCCCAGCTGATTTGGGGGTACTTACTACGCATTAAAAATAAATTTGGTCGAGGTGAAATTTGAGTGCAGTTGGCCTTTAATAAATGCAAAAATATTGTTAAAAATATTTAGGCAGTCGAGGTATGGGTCAGTCTAACACGCTAATGGAATATGCAAGCACTATAACAAAAAATTGTACAATATTAGCTGTGAAAAATCAGGTTTAACTACTATAAACAGGGGAAAACACAAAAATTTATTGTTCAGAAAAAAATTGTTAAGCAGGAATGGTCTTAAACTACCATACAATGTAGAAGCCAATGTACTGTAGAAGTGCTAAAATATCGCAGTTAGGTTTGGGTCAGTCTAACTCGCCAATAAAATATGCAAGCACCAGAGCAAGAAATTATACTATAACTACTATACACTGGGAAAACAAGAATGTATTATTCAGAAACATTGTTAAGCAAAAGCAATCTTAAACTACTGTAGAATGAATGCAGAGAATAAGAAAATTTCATTGTTATTGGTACTGCATTCCATAGTTGCCCTTTCTTCATTGCTTTATCTGCTGCACTGTCCCCTGTTCATCTCTTTTTCTACCCTTGACCACTGTGATCTCTGCTATTGGTGCCTTTCACGGGGCTTTCTACTCCTCCTCACGCCCATTTCTTTCTCGCCTTTCTGTCCTTTGCCGTCTCGTATCGTTGTTCTTTTCCCTAGCCACTGCCAGCTGGTTCCCTCCTTGCTTTTTTTCTCTCTCTCTTTCACGTCTAATCTCATGAACTTCCCTGACGGCACATACCTGCTCCTGTTTTCTTTATTAGTTCACAATCGGAGAACAGTGCGTGAGGTTCGTCTTTATTTTTCCCCGCTGAGCGTGGTGTCGCGAAAAGGAACGCCACTGACAGTTTGGTATGATTAAAATGATCGTAGAGGTAGGGGCATGGGACTGTGCTGCTATTTTTACCAATAGCAGGTGTGCGGCCTCCCTTTTTCCTTCTCCCGTACAGCCCTGCACTCTAGCCTTCTCCCTCTTCCAATGTGCTTGGCCATGTTCCTGAGGTTATGGTGTGTATTTGTTCTGCGTCGTTTTAAGTGCATGCTTAACCCTTTGAGGGTCGAATTTTTTCGCCAAATGCGACCCTCCAGGGTCAATTTTTTTTTATTGCTGATTTAAATTCTTCGGATGGACCTATTTCGAGAAAAAATTATAGTAATTTTTTTATGGTCACCATAAAGTGACAAAAAAATCGTTTATGTTGTTACATATATGTGGTTTACTCATGATTAACACAAAAAAATTCTAAATAAAAACGAAAGAGTAACAGGCCGGCACCTTTCGAGTGAATCGAAATCAGATAGACATCAGTTTCGCGGGCACAAAAAGCAGGAAGCGCCCGGAGGACGATGCCGAAACCAGCTGCTGCGCCCGCGCCGGCGCGCGCGGCTAGATGCGGGAGCAATAGACGGCGCACCGCTCATAAAATACAAATAAAAGGAGAAAAGAGCCTCATTAATTTCGCGGGCGACCTTGGTCTGTGGCAGGTGCAAGAAGCGAGAAACGCACAGGTGCCCAATGGGAGATACACAGTGCGCCCCCTCGTTAGCGGATGCGCAAACGATAGCTGAAGTAATCCATAACAAAATAAAAAGAAGAGCCTTCGGTGCAAGAAAAAAATTTGCCGTATTTCCAAAGTGTAGCAGCACATGCCAAGCAAGAGAAGTTGGCGAAAAAAGCGCGCTTTTTAAAGATACAAGCGATGACGTACATGTACGTCATTGACCATTTTGAAAGTGTTTGCCGATGCCGTACGTGTACGGCCGCGACCCTCAAAGGGTTAAAGGCCAGCTGCACTCAAAATTTCGACCTCTTGAAAACCTTATTTCCGCATAGTTTGCCCAAAAAGGCTGCAAAATGCACAAATGGCAGCTTAAATACGCGCATACATGGCACAAATGACCAGCAAAAATTGGCGATTTTGAAACCGGAGTTCAGAAGAGCGCGGCCATTACGGCCAGTCTGAAGCTGGTGAGCAAGTGGCCAGAGTGGCCACGAGTGGCCAGCAGGTGGGAGCAAACCTGCGTGCAACAGTTTTGCACGGGCAGCAGCCCTCGAAGAAGCGCTCCCAGCAGCACCTGAGTGGTCCTCTTGGCTCGCTGAAGGATAAAGCACGCGGCCGGCCGGCATATTGCCACGAAGCCAAAGACGACACAGTTGTCTTGAAGGAAAAACAAGTTTATTGGGGCGAACTTGTGCTCCCCTAACAACTCGAAGAATAACAGAGGCGGCGAAGCAGCAGTCAACAAAGTGACATGCGCAGGCGAGTGTTGGCGAATCGAATACTGCGGCGTTTGCTCTGCTGGTTTAATTAATTAATCTTTGGTTTAATTCATCTTTGGGCACGAGTGTTTCTCGAACCGTCGATTTATATTCAGAACATTGTAGATCAAAGAAGATTATTCTGGGCTAGTGACGTTAGGGCCAAACGCTCTTCTTATCAGAATGAGATAACCTGTGCAGCATCAAAATATAGAATGGAGCACGCGCTTTGCTTGGGACACAGATAACACAGCCGGGCGCGTCCGGGCAGTAAAAACAAAACATAAACAAACCCAATACATGGTTCGCGGCAATATCACTTCTGCTTCGTGATTGTTTGCACGATCCGCCGGCAGGTGCAGCGTCGTCCGGAGCTGTTTTAGACTTCTCCAACTGATTAACAATGCATTTCACAGGGTTACCAGCCATGTCCCAGTTGGTTTGGGGACACGTATTGTACACGCCAAATAAATTTGGCCGATTTCCGGCTTTTCCACCGGACGAGCCATTTAGTGGCCTCGCATTTAAAGTTGGTGCCGCCGTTTCCTTGTCGATGGCAACACAGGGGCCTGCGGGTGCTGCGGTCGCACAAGCTGACGGAGCTGGAGGCGACGGGCCTGAGCCGGGTGACGGTGAATGACCTGATTGGCTGCCTGGGGGACTGGACGCTGGCGCACCTGCGGCTGCTCAACGTGGCCCGCACGGCCTTCACCAGCTCCAAGTTCTGCGTGGTGGTGGCCCTGAGCAAGCTGCGGGGGCTCACCTCGCTCAACGTCAGCGGCACCGAGTTCAACCGCCACGGCCTGGACATCGTCGCCCAGGACCTGCCCCTCCTCGAGGCCCTCGACATCTCCGGCACCCGCATCAAGTGAGGCGGGGGGGCCCGTCTGTCTGGCTGGGGGGGGGTGGGGACGATTTCAAACACATACTTCTCTGCATGTGAGCATGAAGTGGGCCACCCAAGTGGCGACCTGCCACAGTGGCCCAGTGGCTAAGGCGCACGAGGACGCAGGTTCGATTCCCAGCTGCCGCGGCCGCTTTTCTGATGGAGGCGCACGTTAAAGATACCCAGGTGGTCAAAATTAATCCGGAGCCTTCTACTGCAGCACACCTCATCGCCTCCATTGTGTCGGTGTGTTAAACCCTGCAATCAATGAATCAATCAATCAATCAATCAATCAAGACAAATGGAGGAGCTTTTAAGATCTTCTGCCTGTCTCCAGGTGTAAGTGCATGTGATGAGCTGTTGGTTCAAAAGCACAGTTTCGTGCAGAATTCAAACATGGACAGCTGTAAATGCATATGAAGTGAGCCTCCTCCTGTTTGGTCTGCCTCTCCGTGTGGGTGCGTGCGATTAATTGTCGGCCCATGGGAACAGTTTTGCACAGACTTCAAAAACGTGTTTCATGCACATCAAGCGAGCCACCTCTGGACGAGAAACGTGGTGGATCTTCGAAAATTTTAGCCCTCTCTGTGCATTGGTGAGTGTGATTAACTGTCGGCTGGTGGGAACAGTTTCGCGCCGAATTCACGCCACCTTGAATGCTATGCTAATGACTGCGGCCTCCAATGTGCCCCAACAAAATCGGAACTTTTGCACATTAAACCCAATCCTAAAGAGAACACAAGGCTTTGCATCTCTTTAACAGGTGGTTCTATCAGAGAAGTGGAAGAAATTAGGATCCTGGGCCTGCTTATTCACAACAAACTTAGTCCAGAGACCACCATTGCCAAACTGAAGCGAACAGGGGAACAGGTCGGACGGATGATACAACGCGTATCCAACAAGCGCGGCGGGTTACGGGGCAGGGACGCACTCCGGCTCGCCCATGCCTTTGTAACCAGTAGGATCCTCTTCTCCGTACCCTACCTCCGTACGAACAAACAACACGAGAACAGCATTGACGTCATCATTAGGAAGGCCACAAAACGAGCCCTTGACCTCCCGGTGGCTACCTCCAACACCAGGTTATCGGCGCTGGGAGTGCTCAATTCGTATCAAGAGCTGAAAGAGGCTCATCTCAAAAATCAGTACACTAGACTCGCACAAATGGCGTCCGGGCGCCACTTGCTTAATCGCCTACAAATAAAACATGAGTGCATCCCAGAGGAGACGTGCAAACTCCCAGAGTTGTGGCGGCACAGGCTCTGGGTGCATCCACTTACGCGTAACATGGAAAAGCACACTCACGAAGGCAGGAGGGAAGCACGCGCTAAGACCCTGGAAAGGAAATACGGAAATGGGCGAGGTGTGTTCTACGTTGATATGGCAGGACCGTCGCATCTAGGGTTCTTTACTGCCGCTGTAATTCACAGGGACCAGCAAGTCGATGGGCTCTCCTACCGGGCTCCTAACTCCACGCAAGCCGAGACGATTGCCATAGCGCTCGCCGCCTCGGACCCGAAGTCAAGGACAATAATCACGGACTCTCGCCGAGCCTGTGAAAGCTATTTAGCGGGCACGGTACCACCCTTGGCCTACAGAATTTTAAAGCGAGTGGTGCGGTTCGTAGACCCCGCACCTAAAGAAATTGTGTGGTCTCCGGGGCATCAGGGTCTGAGAGGTAACGAGGCCGCGCACGCGGCTGCCCGAGCGCTTACACACCGGGCGCCTCACCCATGCTCTCCCGGCTCGGAGATTAGCAAACCACTTCTGCGGTTTAGAGAAATCGTAAAACATTACTGCGATAACCGCCGGCTTTACCCAGCCCCTGCAAAGGGTCTGAGCAAGGCTGATGAGCGAATACTGCGGCGCCTGCAGACGAACACATTTATGTGTCCTGCAGTAGCAAAGCATTTCGACCCTAAAACCGATGGGCGATGTCTGCACTGTGGGGAGGTGTCCGACACCTTCCACATGGTGTGGGCATGCCAGCGCAACCCTGCGTTATCCCCCAACCCTTCCCCTACCAGAGAGGCATGGGAGGCAGCCCTGCTCAATTGCTCGGGGCTGGAGTCTCAAAGGGCTCTAGTTCGACGGGCGAGAGTGGCGGCCTTGACCAATGGGGTCCCGGAATAGGGACTGCACCTGTGCGGAGCGCCACAGGCCCTAACTCTCTTCTAATCTGATCAAAAATAAAGTTTCACTCCTCCTCCTCCATACATGTTCATCGAATGATCTACCCCTCGATAAGAGGGTGGAGCCTTGAAGATTTTAGGCCCACTTCTGTGTGTGACGACATGTGATTACGTGTGTCAGTCCACAGGAACAGCTTCACGTCGAATTCGAACATGTTTCTGTGCATGCGCATTTGCAGTGTCTCTACCTTTGTCTCGGCTTTAGGTCTGTGCGAGGGGAGGAGGGTATTGTGTACACTGAGCATGCTTGCTGCTTTGCCACACATAAAGCCCTTATCCGCGCACCGTGGTGGGCTTGGTGTGTGCAATGTCAGCAACATTTCGTGGTGACCGTACGTGCTTTCCAAAAAACTTCGCAAATTATCATGTACGGTTATTCTTGATTTTCCGGAGATATCTGAAAAAGAAAAAGCGCAGGTTTGCTATTGCGGTTTGTTGAGCCATCTCTCCAAATGTTACTGCTTTTGTGCCCGAATTGCGGAAAGCTAGCAAAAGCGAAGATTGCTCTCCCATTCTTTACCTTTTCTTTCTTTAACTCTGAAAGGTTAGTGTGCTTTTTGGCTACGGAAGTGTGCTGGATTCTGCGCGGTCACGACACATGCCATTGATATGCATTGGAAGTCTGTCCCTAATCAGAAACTGTGGCATTGTTATTATAATTCCTTATTCAGAAGAGGGGGGGAAGTCAAGCTCTAGTCAGATAAAATACAGAGGGTGTTTGTTGCAGCTGCTGGAGACTACAGGCACTTTTTCGCAGTCACACGTTACTAGCAATTCACTCACAGTTGCGCCAAGTGTTTCACAGTGCGAAATCCTTCTTTTTTTCTTGTCATCCAATGGCTAAAATGGTGGAGAGCTGAGGGAATTCAAAACACCACACCCATAGCACGTGTGTGAATCCTGATATTTTGTCAATTATGTTTGGCCAGCTCACGTGGTGGTAAAAAAAGTTAGGATTTATATTTCTGCAGACTTCCATTGCGCGAGGCATTCTGAGAGGTGGGGCGCTGCGGTAGTGACAACTGACAGTGCGTGCAAAACCGGCCCTTGCAAGCTATCGTAAACTTGAGATCAACAAGCTCGGAGAAGTCTGCGTAGGGTCGAGCACCACCTGCGAGGAGTTTCATTGCCTCAGATTCCGCATTAGTGCCTCTGCCCCCGTCGCTCGCAGGGACATCTCTCCGCTGCTGCGGTGCCGCGAGCGGCTGCGCTCGCTGAGCATGTACAACCTGAAGAGCTGCGGCGGGGAAGAGGCGGTGCTGTGCCAGCTGCAGCGGCTGCAGCACCTGGACGTCTCGGACGACCGGGACCACCCCCTGGACCTGCTGCACCCCCTGCGGCACGACGTCTCCTGGCTGCTGCGGGAGCCCAGCCGCTTCCCACACCTCGTCTCCCTCGACCTCTCCGGCAAGGACGGCCTCACCGTGCAGGCCCTGCGGTGAGCCTCTGCTTCTTCCCGAACCAACGTCGGCTGTATTAACAGTGCCTGTCGCCGCCTGTTGCGTCAGCGCGGATCAGCGGAGCATTCAGCATCCTGGGGCCCTAAACACGGAGGCGTAGGACCGCCACCTCGTGAGGGCTGTATACATCTCGCTAATCGCTTCGCATTGCTTGTATTCACTGGCGAGGCGCGCGTGCATGCAACCGTGTGAGTGTGCTGTCACTGGTTATGTCGGGCTCCGCAGGATGGCGGTACTTGTCCGTGCTAAGCACATGACTGTGCTGGACGTTTTAATCTCTGCCCCACGGGATGCAAAGTATTGCCTTGAGTCCACTGTGAGGGCAAATAATTGCATTTCTGTCGACACCACCGTTAAAAATCGGGTTGAAACAGAGCAGACGACACACGCCGGTGTTTTTTTTTTCTTCCGAGTGTGGGCACAGTGGCCCAAGCCGCGCCATGGCCGTGGCACATCGGCCATGTCTGGGGCCGTTTCCAGTGTTGCCAAGCCAAGACATTGACATTTAAAATTTTCTACGAATACCACGTATAGTTTTCGTGAAGTGGCGCTGCCCGGCGAACAGAACTTAGGCTGGTGGCACGAGGAAAGGCGAGTGAACGGGGAAGGGCAGGAGAGAGCAGCAAAAAGTGGCCGTATCGCTGTTATCGGCTGACGCGATGGGCAACGTTATACAGGCGGCGTTGCCCTAATGGAGGGCAAAAAAAACCTTCTGCTTTCTACAGCAAGTGAGCGTCTCATAATTTTTTTTTCCTGAGCAGAGTGTGTCTCCGTTCGCGCTCGGATTTTACACGAAGGTTGCATTTTGTGGTGTGCTTTGTTTAAAGGTACCGTGAAGACAAAACGCAAGTTTGGTTCATTGAGGCTGCTTTTTCTTGACTTCATCTTGTGTGACAGGTGAATGGGCTGGCAGGTGAGCTACGAAGAGCTCTGATTCTGAGAAGCCATTGTGTGAAGGGTTGGCAGTTTGCCTGCAGAAGTAGTTAACATGGAAAGGTGAAGAAACAAAAGTAAACAAAGGGACTCAAACACCATGCAGCAGTTAAGATGTCCTTGATAAGTATCTCAAGGGGACGCCGTAATGCTTTCACCTTCAAAGCACGTAAGCGGACTTGAGTGCCCCAAGGAGCTTTTTCACCCCCATTTGGGTCACCCCATCTCACTCTAACGTCGGTTTTCTGCTATTTGTGGGTCAGATCTAGAATGGTAGGCATTGAAAACTCTTCTGCCGTTGGTTGCTTCTCTGGTGTGGTTTTCGCCACCTGTATCAGGCTGTTTTTTCTTCAGCCCAGTGCATTCCTCTTTGTACAACATTGTTTTTAACATTGTGCAATGCATAGGTCGGCAGGCCCACTCACGAGTGCATTCACGCACTCCCCCATCACCACTCACGAGTGAGGGGTGAGTGAGCCTCACCATTGTTTTGGGCTGACAAGTGTGAGTGAGCACGAGCCCCATTCGCAGTAAGCCCTGTTCACCACTCGCGAGTGCGAAAGCGACTCGCGGGGTGCTTCGCTCACCACTCGCGAGTGCGAGTGCCACTCGTCAGGAGCCCCGCTCATTACTCGCGAGTGCGAGTGCGCTCAACCACTCGCGAGTGGTGAGTCCAACTCGCCACACATGAGTGCTGAGCCCCGCTCCTCATGCATGATTGCACTCGCGCCACCCGGGTGATTTTGCGGGGCTTACCACGGTGATCGCCACTATTGCGCTTGTACTCGCTGAATTGGCTATTCGTCGCAGAAGCCGCTCGCTGTGATGGTTGTTAATGGCTTGATTGCTTTTAGCTTTGGAAATATGTCGTCACTGAGCTCCTGCTACGGAGAACCCTAGAATTAATTCTCTGGTGGCGTGTTAGCTTAGGAATATAGTTTAGATGGACCTCTGATGCCGTAATGCACAGATACTGTTCCGTTTTATGACCCATAGAGGGTCTGCTGCGTACACTCACGTGCAATGGGTGACGACGAGTGGTGCGCGCGAGCGCGAGTGAGTGCGAGTAGTGAAGACGAGGGTTGAGCATGAGCGCGAGTGAATGCAAGTGGGGAGTGCGAGTAGTGAGAATAAAGTGCGAGTGACCAGGGCGACTGGTGAGTGGGAGTGAGTGTGTGCGTGAGGAAAAATATATTTTTCTGTGTGAGTGAGTGGCGTGCAGATTTGCCGAGGTATGGTGCAATGCACCTTCTCGTCTTGTGTGTGCAGGACCTTTCTGGAGGCCCACCCAAAGATGAGCTTTCTGGGCCTGGTCCAGACGGACGCGTGCTTCGACGACTTCTTCACCCGGGAGCTTCCGGCCCGCTCCGACCTTGTGGTAAGGGGAGGGGATGGCGGGTGAAAATTTACCATCCCTTCCTTAAGACAGGGTGTCTAGCGACCGGGAAAACCGGGAAAACCGGGAAAAGTCAGGGAATTTTGCGCCACCGGGAAAAGTCAGGAAATTGTCAGGGAATTTGTCAATCAAGTAGTACCAGTCAGGGAAAACCACTTCGGGGCCTGCCCACAGTTTCAGTGTTGGGGGCCCCCGGGAAGTTACCGAACGCAACACGTTCGCGCGCGACGAAAGCGTGAACCGCATGAAACGTTTTCTGGTTTTTCTGCAAGCAAAAACGCGCCGCGCACGGGGCGCGCTGACGCCGCTGCGAAAACCACCTGCACGGTGCGTGTCGAGCGGCAGGCGCCGGCAACATGGCGGCTGCACCGGCCGCGGAGTAATGCACGGTAGCTCCAGCGACCGCTTCTAACCGCTCTTTAAAATGCTATTCAAGGCACAAACGCGCTTTCTTGTGCAGGAAAAGAGCCACCGCAGGCACGAAATCGTCGACGCGGCCGTGAAAATACCGCGCACGAATCGCGTGCAGAAACTCGCCGTGCGGCTCACGCAGCTCGCAGGTGGCTTGGGTTGCTGGTTGCACCTGCGCAGAGGGTCGATGTAGGTGGTCACCGTTGGTGCCCAAATCGCACGCACAAAGCGCTTTTTTTTTTTCAGCGAATTTTAAAAGTCAGCGCTTTTTTGGAGCTAATCTTCAAAGAACTTCTTTCTTATGACATCAGGAGCCAGAATTACCTAATCAAAAAGGAACTTGACATGATTTAGCGTGAACCGTGTGAGGCGTTTTCTGCTCGCGAAAATGCGCCGCGCACGTCACAGACGCTCTGACGCTGCCGCGGAACCGCCTGCACGCTGCGCGCGGTGCTGCCGGCAGCGGAAACATTGGCGGCGGCTTCGACCGCGAACTGGTGACGGGAGCTCGAGCGACCGCTTCTAAACGCTCTCTAAAATGCCACACAAGGCACGCACGAAGTTGCTTGTGAGGTAAAGGAGCTTATAATGTGGGCGAAAACGGTACTACAGTAGAATCTCGATGATACGATTCTGGGTGATACGAATTTCGGGATGATACGAATTTCTGAAAAGTCCCGGCGAAATTGCATTGTTTGCAATGGGAAAAAGTTCGGCTGTTACGAACGGACCTGCGCGGCCCGGCGGATGATACGAACGAGCCGGCGAGGCGCCCGACTGCCGAACAAGCAAGTGACGGCTCTCTCTCCCCATTTGTCACTCTTCTTTCTCCAGAAACGGCCGGGCTGTTGTTTTCTGCTCGCGAAAACGCGCCCCGCATGCCCCATGCGCGCCGCGAAACCTCTCGCAAGCTGCGCGCGCCGCGGCCGGCGGCGGCAACATGGCGGCGGCTTCGGCCGCGAAGTGGTACGGCCGCTCGAGCGACCGCTTCTAGCCACTCTTTAAAATGCCGCTCAAGGCAGACACGAAGTTGCTTGTACAGTGAAGGAGCTGATAACGTTGGCGAAAACGGTACTATAAAACATCATCCGCGCCGCTAGTGAAAGCGCCCATAAAATATCTGCCGGAGTGCTAAGCCTAAACATCTCGGGCGGAGCCAGCCGGCTGTCTCTAGCGTTTCGCAAGTCGTCAGCGTCATTTTCTGACCGAGGTAGGAGATACCGCGGGCGCAAAATCGTCCATGCGGCTGTGAAAATACAACGCGCGCAAAGCCGAGGCGTGCGAATCGCGTGCAAAAACGCACCATGCTGTTCACGCTTGACTGTTGCGGCGTGTAGCGAGCTTGGACTCCGTGAGTGAGGAGACAAGCGCGAAGCTAGGCGAAGCGTTACGTGCTCCAGAAAGGACTGCTTTGTGACATGGGGGTTTAAAAGAAACAGAAAAAATCACGGATTTGTTCACGCGAAAGTAAGAAAAGAAATAAACGAAAACTTTTTTCAGCGCTCAATTTTTTGGTCTGTGTTGGTTCATACGAATTTCGGATGATACGAATATCTTTCGCGGTCCCGCGAGATTCGTATCATCGAGATTCTACTGTATAAAACATCATCCGCGCCGCTAGTGAAAGCGCCCATGCAATACCTGCCGGGGTGGTAAGCCTAAACATCTCGAGAGCTTCGAAACTGCCGCCATGAGGCGAATCGTCGACGCGGGCGTTAAAAAATCGCACGCGCAACGCCGACGCGCCCGAATCGCGTCCAGAAATGCACCATGCGGTTCACGTTGCATCATGCATGTCGAGCCAGGACAATAAAAAAAAAAGCAAAAGGTGCTCGCTGAAGCGCAACTTGAAGCTTCTATCCCGCAAGATGAAATAAACTCTCTGAAGCCGTAACAGAAGGCAAGCAAATCTCAAACTGAACAAACTGAAGTTAATGTGTTTTGTATATGCTTTTTATATGTTTCACGGACCATTTACACAGAATGGCGTCTGTTGTATAGGTCAGGGAATTTTGTTTAAAATGGTCATGGAAAACATGGAAAAGTCAGGGAAATTGAATTAGGCAATTTGCTAGACACCCTGTAAGAAAGTTGAAGAAGAAGAAATGCGAAAGCTAAAAGTTCGTGTAACCTTTGCTAAAAGTGCGTCCAATCGGTCGTCAAACCTTCAATGACCCACATCGCAAATAAAGAAACGTACCCATGCGACGATTTTTCGTGCACCAAGTAAACGCATTTAAGGTCTTCGTTTCGTTGGCCTCTTTTACAAGTGATTTTTTTCTGAGACATTTATAAAGCATTGTTTTTTATATATTTGCTTTTTTTTGCTGACCTAAGAGTTATGCCAAAAAAAACAGCGACTACACTTATGGTTCACGAATTCGAGCGACGAACGATCTACATGTATACCGATATGTGGTTTATGGGGTAAAGGTGTACTGTTGCGGTCCTCCTTCATGATCAGTGTGTGTATTGTCTTACCTGTAACCGTTCCTTTTTTCGCGATTTTCCAGTAACCGTTTTGACACAATCAAAAAAGCCAGGTTTCACGCACACACCGTGTGTCCAGAGATGTTATCGGAGCTTTTCGGTGGGCCAACTGGTCTAAGGGGAAATGCTTCAGTTTTTTGACAGAATGCCGTTGGTCCCACCACGAAAGCTTCCACTTTTAAGGACACCCATGCCTATGGAAGTGTCTTGAGGGCATGAAATGGGCAAGCTGTTTGTTTCTGTTCATCCTGGTTCCTCTTCTTGCACGTGCTTTTTGGTCCTTGTGAAGCCAGTGTTTGCGCCCTTCTTGTCGCAATCGTGGTGGTTTTTAAATTGAACGCTACACCATTGCTGTAACATGCCGTGCTGTAGTGGAGAGCTTCACGAATACTTAAAGCCACTTAGGGTAATGGTGGGGGCCAGACAGTCATGCACTTGCCACGATGGCTTAGTGGCCAAGGCGTTATGACGAAGTGTCTACGACGTCACAGAGTCGCGTTTGGGTGATTGGCCGTGGTAGAACAAGGCCACCGCCAAGGAAAATGACTGGGCGATTGTAGTGGAGCCTCTACTTCTGTTTGATTGCATCCCTCAAAGGCTAATGAGCAGTTAATTAACACGGTGGTGCGTACCTTTTGTTGCCGGCATCTATTACGTCACTTGTGCCTGTAATACGTCGGCGTAGCATGAAACCTGAAAGTGTCAATACTTCTCAATAGAACTTTGTTCAGTTTGAAGGAACTAGTTCTTGGTAACTCACTCAGCCCCATTCCAGCTGCGAAAGATGTTTCTTTAACCGAAAAGCATAAGCAATGTCAAAGAAATTTTCTATTTCACATTGCCGGGACATAATATGGGTCATTGCTAAAAGCATAGTTACCAGGGTGTTAACGGCACATCAGCATTCAAGTGGTGTGATTAAATGTAACTAGAGGCGCCACTACAATCACCGAGCCGCGGTTCTTCGCGGTGGCTTTGGTCGAGAGCTGCCAGTCGCGCAAACAATACTCTGCGACGTCACAGAGAAGTGCCGAAAAGTGGCTCGAGAGTCGACACAGCTGGATATGCTTTTCTTAATATCTCGACTATTTCTTTGAAGCGAGGGGCGCCCACACTCGTGTGGGGCTCGCACTTGCACTCACACTCGCCAGTCCAAAACGATGGCGAGGCTCACTCACCACTCACTCATGAGTGGCGAGTGGGGGGTTGTGTGACTGCACTTGTGAGTCAGCCTGCCGACCAATGGTTCTTAATGAACCAAACTTGTATTTTGTCCTTGTGGCCCCTTCAGCGCAAACACCGCTAAAGCACTGCTGCCTGTAAAAACTGAAGGTCCCGCAAACAGACGCGACTGCAGCTTCGCTACACCTAGGTAGGAGAGACGGGCGGTGTCCTTACTGTGCTCTCGGCTCTCTCGCAGATAACTGGCTGTGCGGATGAGCGGCAAATACTGGAGGCCCTGAAGCGGTACTCGGACCGGCCATACTACGTGCAAAAGTCTCTCTACTACCTCTATCAGTACACGTTAACCTACTCGCAGCCACGAGTGGACGTCATCAAGGTATGTCGGGTTTTTTCCAGGGTGTGGATACAGTTTCGCAACTTGCAGGAATGTAGTTTGGGGACTTCTTTCCCCGACCGTTTAGCTTAGGGCTGCCACATTTGTCTTACCTACGGCTAGAATGGCGGAGACTATTGCCTGTGGAACGGAGCTTGTTTGGGAAGTCACTATGTCAGAATGCAAGGCTGCCTAGGAGCTGTGTTGTGGCTTGAGACACCGTCATAGCTTCAAAAACAGCAGAAAGTCATGGGTATGACAACAAGTACAAGGGAAATGTTTTTGTTTCTTTTCTTCAAATATGGCGAAGCTAGAATTTGTAGAAAGAAAAATGTGTTATGTTTAAAAAGGTGAGAAGAGGAAGGGAGTTTGTAGTGTGATACCATGCCTCGAAACGTTACATAGGTTGCAGGGTCCGCTGCATTTTGGCATTGATGCTTAAAATATTGTTCTCTGGAGCACTGACTGCTGCTTTTGCGAACTAAAAGACCCAAAAAGCAGCTTGCCGGTATCCGCGAGCTATACAGAACCCACCTGTAAATACTTTTTCTGTTGCGTAAAATGGCTTTGATGTCTAGGCAGAAATCCTCTACACCTCTCCATACAGGCAGAAAGGAAATAAATGGTGAAATATTTTACGTGCATTTTGGGTACATTCAGTTTTTTTTTTTTTTTTTTTAAATCCTGTTTCTGCCACTCTGCCCCATTTTTGAAGATAAGAGTGTGAGATATGCCATGCATGCTGAACGAGGCTGTTGTGAATTATGCAGGCGTACAGTTTGACAAACATGGGAGTGCAAAGATGAAAAAAAAAAAAGATGAAGTAAAATTGCTGGCCACCTCAGCAACTACCGTGATTTCGCGCTTATAACCCGCACCAAAAATGTGAGACTTTCAGGGGTGAAGTAGAGGTGCGGGTTATATGCGAGGTATTTCCTTCGGTGCTGCTTCACTGCAATGCGCATTGGGCCGTGATGCCCCTACAGCAGTAATGGCAGCTGAGCCACTGTTATGCCACTGACAGTGCTTATTTTGCACACACAGCTCAACAATATACCAACCTGAAAAAATGTACGCAGCAAGTCATATAGTTACGTAGTCAACTAGGCAAGTTCTTTTGCATAAACAAATGTGTAATGTTGCTTGAGTAGTAGCTTTGGTCCATCCTTTTATGCATAAAATATGCAGGCAATACGCGGGGATACATTTTTTTTTTATTCGTCGACGGAAAGTGGAAGTGCGGGTTACCTTCAGGGGCGGGTTATATGTGCGAAAATACGGTATTATGTGGAATGTGGCTGTTGCTGTTGAGCATGCTGAATGAGGTGTTTGTGAGGTGTGAGCCTACTAGTCGGACGGAAACACTGGAGAGCGAGGACGAAAAGGTAGTTAAACGCCTCAACAACTATGTTGTGGAACGCAGCTGACCCTGCTGGGCATGCTGAACAAGAAGTAGTAGTTTATTTGTTTAGCGACGCGATTGTGAAGTGTAAGTGTACTGGTGTGTCATAAACACACAAGGGTGGAAAAAGTGCTTTCCGCCCTGACGAGTGTGGGGTGGAACGCAGCTGATCCTGCCGGGCATGCGCGAGCACCCGCGGGTGCTGGCAATCCAGATGGCGGCGACGGCGTGCCTGTACAACCTGTCCAAGGGCACCCTGGGCCAGAAGGTGCACCCCCGCTGGCTGCGCCAGATCGTCACCCTCACCCTGGCCGCCATGGAGAACTTCCCCCGGAACCAGCAGGTACTATCGGGGCGCTGTTGGAACGCCTCTCTGCCTTGTTAACAGCTCCCTCTCCCCCTCCAAAGCTCCGTGGTTCTGTCTATGTTGGAGCACCAGTCGTGAGCGCAGGAAGTTACCGTATTTACTCGAATCTAACGCGTACCTTTTTTCCAGAAAAATAGGTCCCAAAATCACAAGCTTGTTACAGTCGGGTACGACTCAAAACTGCGGCGCTGTATCGCCATCAACGTCTCAAGATGGCTGCTTGACTACTGAACGTGTAGCCAGCGTTTTGTAGTCGGTGCAAATATGCCTTTGTTGTCTGCGTAGTCTTTTTTTTTGCGTTCCTCTGTTCTTTCCGCCATGGAATTTCCCACAGCAAAGACACGGCGGGTTCACCGTGCTGCTGCGTTCAAGAAGAAAGTAATCTTGTGCGCGGGAAGCGATGGAAATCGGGCCACATCACATGCGTTCAGTGTTCGCACACTCGCGTGCAGGACTGGCGCCAACAGAAATAGAAACTTTTCGCAAGCAAGGCAACACAGAAAGGGTTCTGTGGACCAAAGAGGGGGCGATATTCCCAAATAGAAGATCCGCTGGCGGAGTACGTGCAGCAGCAGCGAGCGGCTCAGAGACCTTGACTTAATTGTGCCCAGTTCACTGGTACCATGTTCAGCTGCAGTTTTCTTTTTTTTTTTCCCTGGCGGTGTCAGTTGACACCATGGCGCATGGAGAACAAATCCGAAATTTCTAGTTTTCTGGCATGCCTATTGCGATAAACATCACTATTGTTGCGTTTTAGTGTGAGCTGGACTCTACAAAGAAGAGGTTGTGGAGAAGACAAAACTACGACGTTGAGGCGTAAAAAAATGGAGTTCCTAGTTTTACTCAAAAGCTTGTAAATCTATAGATATGCGCACTATGAAGCTCACCTTTTGTTATCAGGCTCATGTGGTCATAAAATTTACAAAAACATGCAAAAAAGATGTTTCTGCTCAACATAAATTTTTTAATTGCCAGATGTTCGAGTGTGTTGGCTCATTAATAGGTCAGTTAATACTTGAACTACCAGCTCTGTTTTTTGTATGTGGGCTTATGGAGCCCTAATCATTGAGAAAACATTCAGAGAACATTGTTTTTCATGAAATAAATAAAAAAATGGGGCTTAAAGGGTTCAGAAAGCTGTTGCCAAATAAATCTAGAAATGTGAATCAGTTTTAAAAAAGGTTTCTTTTACTCAAAAACAAAATTTATATCTGCAATCAGAATGAGAAACTACTAATGTCTGTGAATTTTTATTGTCGTAACTGTGAGAATGTTTTCGCTTTAAGTCCTTTTTCCACCCTCCCTTAACTTCCTGCAAGACCCTATTTAGTTCATCACTGCTGTTGGTGGATTGTCTAAAACGGTTTCTTGATTCATTTACCTCAGCATGTATGACTGTAGTGCTCCCTTTTGTGAGGCAAGAACATCAGAAGCAGAGCTGAGCCTAGAAAACATTCCGAGCAACATCCTGTTGAAACTTAGTAAAGCCTACAGGAATATGTTGTGAATATTGAGGTGCTTTGCAGTTGCCACGTAAATCAGAGTAATATAATTTATTCAAACTGGGTGGAACTGTGAATGTGTGATTTTTTTTTGCTTTTCTAATGTTTTCGTTGGCATGCTGGCTGACTTTTACACTCTATAATTTATCCGCCATAAATGTTGAGACTTTTTTCTCTCTTTAGCATAAATGTCAATAAGCACAAGTAGAAAATAATTCTGCAGAAATTTAGAGCATTATCTACGAATGTAGCATTCTTATGCCGTCTGTCTTGAGTGTATTTTCTAGCCAAATTTTGTTTTTTTCTATATCCTGTCCGACCAATTAACTCCAATTACACTAATTATAACGATTATAGGTGAAACTTTTTTTGCGAAATCTTCAATATTGTGGTGCCATGGGTTATACGTTTTGCCATTTTCCAGAATTTTTTAATACTTCTCTTATTTTTATTTTTTCAAAATTTTGCGTGGCCAATTATCTCAATTTACGTTATTCTAACGATCACATTCGGAACTTTGGCTAAATCTGCAATATTGTGGAAATGCAGGGCGTTACGTGGTTTGCCATTTTCCATAATTATTTTATTTTTTTCTTATCTTTTTAGTTTTTCAAAATTTCATCCAACCAATTAGCTCCATTTACTCAATTATAACGATTACAGGGGAAACTTTCACAAAATCTACATTATTGTAGAAATGCTGTGCGTATACGTTGTGACATTTTCCGTAATTTTTTTGTATTGTATTTTTTAATTTTTTTTTTTTTTTCAAAATTTTGCTTGACCACTTATCTCCATTTGTGTTATTTTAACAGTTACGTTTGAAACTTCTGCGAAATCTGCAATATTATGGAAATGCAGGGCGTTACACGATTTGCCATTTTCCGTAATATTTTTATATTTTTCTTATATTCTTGGTTTTTCAAAATTTCATTCAACCAATAATCTCCATTTATGCAATTGTAATGATTACAGGTGAAACCTTCGCAAAATCTTCAATATTGTAGAAATGCCATGCAATCGTGAAATCTTCAATATTGTGTAAATGCCATGCGATATACATTTTGACATTTACCACAATTTTTTAATATTTTTGGTATTTCTTAGTTCTTCAAAATTTCGTTCAACCAATTATCTCCATTTACGTTATTCTAACGATTACATTTAAAACTTTGGCGAAATCGGCATTTTTGTGGAAATGCAGGGCGTTGCACGCTCCTGGCTGTGGGGGTGCTCGGGGCAAAGAATGCCTACGCGTTAAAAAGGGAAGCAATGAACACTTTTCTGCTTCTTGTTTCGCAGGTTGATTTGCTTCCTGGCTTGATTCTATAATTGCTTATCTGCGGTGTTCTTAGTACCCATAGTGCACAGTATAAATATGTACAACCGTTATTCTGGTACAAGCATGATTTCGGAGTAGCATAGAAATAGTTGTCCCCCCCAGATTGATTTCTAACTGTTTGTGCAGTTCAGGACTGGCTCTGTGAATATTTAATGTTCCTTGACCGTAATGTGTAACATCCTTGTGCTTGTTCACAGAGGAACCAATTTCAAATAGGTATCTGATGAGCCGTGCGGTAGTGTTAAAGTTGAACTTCTGTGGACTGTCCTGTCTTCAATAACATGGACGTTCAATACATTAAAAGAGATGTACATCTGAATGTCGGTAAACATGCAGTAATTTTTTAAATGTGCCTCCTATATCTGAGACCGCATGAGTTAATTTTCCAAACTCTGGAAAAGCTTGAGATATGTTACTGGAATTACGTGCAGAGAAATTTTAAAAAGCCTCATTCTCTTTCACTCTCTCATTATTTGTCAGCTCTCTGTACGGCAGTTTTTGCTAGGATTGTAATTTCTGTAGATGGTCTTTGTAAATATCGGGGCATTTCTGATGACAAAAATGTAGTTCAGAACAAAGATCTCATTGCTCTTTGTTTTCTGCTGTTTTCAAAGACTTGTTAGTGCTTACTCGCTCAAGATAGCGCACATTCGTTAACATTGTAATTATCTGTAGTCTCTCTAATGTACTTACATGCAGTGTTGGTACCACTGGCGGTCATTACTAAAGGCTCACTTTTTTTTCTCTCTCCCTCTCTTTCCTGCGGTCGTCATCAGCTCCAGAAAAACACCTTGCTGACGCTATGCAGTGATCGGATACTCCAGGATGTGGTGCGTAGGCTGCCATTCATGCACTTTTGCACTTTTTAGCACTTTTTGCATTTGCACTTTTTCGACTTTTTTGTTAGTTAATAATTTTTTATGGTGACTGAGCTAGATCGTGCATCTTAGATATACTTTATCCTTAGCCCACAACGGAGCGCAGTGCGAGTTGAAAATTACAAGATAATGATAATGATTTGTGAGATTGGGACTCCTCAAGAATATCGAGCACTTTTGCGCACATTGGACTTTTCTCTGGTAGTTGTTTGCCGTGAACAAACAACTTGTCTGCATACAGCAGACGGCAGCCCCATCCCATCTGTTGCGCTGCAGTGCAATCCCATTGATAAAGCCGGGGGATGTGGGTTCGATTCCCGGCCGCAGCGGCCGCTTTTCTGATGGAGGCGAAAAGCAAAAACTCCCGTGTGTACGAGATTTCGGCACACGTTAAAGATCTCCAGGTGGTAGAAATTAATCCGGAGCCCTCCACTACGGCGCACATCATCGCCTGTGTAGAGGCTGTGCGTTGAACCTCAGATACAATCAAGTCAATCAATCCCATTGGTACGATCACAGCTAATACAAATTTTAGTATGATAAGAATTTGAAAAATTTTCTGGCTGGAGTACGTTGCATTTAGTAGGCTTAAATTTACTTGTTACGACTACATTTCGGAGTCACAATAGATGCTACAATTCAACGAGTGCCACTGCAGCAATAAAATTGTCTCGGAAAAGGGCTCTGGCTCGCGTTGTAATTTGCGTGTTTAAAAACGAATTAGACAACAATTTGCTGCTAAGACAACTCTATGATGCTGCAGAGTTTGGTTCCAGTCACTGTCATTGATAATTAGCATTTGCAGCTTTAAGAAGAGTAGTGTGAGGCCACTATTGCTGTAGTCATTCAGCGGCCAGAAAGGGCACGGGAAAATGGCTTTAAAATGGGCTGTAATGCGAATTTCCCAAACCGTATTGCCGTGTGCACGTCTGTTAGGATAAAAATCGTATTGCAGCAAGTTTTTTTGTGCTCGCAAACTCAGAAGTGGGCTACATTGGTGTTTATTGGAAATTATCGCACCTATTTGGTCATGAATGACTATGCCAGTGTCTCGGTAGTTCCGGCTGCTTTTTTGTGGAGCTCTGGCTGCCTTTTATTTTTTTCGCCTTTTATTTTTTTCACATGAAGGAGAAAGTGGGTATGTGAATTTTATTAACTCTCATATAATAAGGCTGTTCCATTTTTGATCGGAAAAACGTAGTCCGAAGACTTGTTAAGAAAGCATCCCCGCTTCGCGTGCTTTGTTCGCTTGCTGACATGTATTGCGTTCATACGGATGCAAAAAAAACTGTGTAAATTATATTGAAGTTCATTTACTGTATGGCTACTGCACAAGTGAAGAAATAGGCAAGCGTTTCTTAAGGTGGCGCAAGGGCCTTTGGGTCTGAAAAATTGCCCCCAAAAAGCTTTTTTTTTTGGGGGGGGGGGATTTAGTTTATCTTGATTTGCAGTTTTTTTCTCTGAGAATTCGGTACTTGGAACAGTACCAGGTACATATAAAAGCCATAGAGGCCTGATTTAAACAAAAAAATTACAATTTTTTTTATAATTCCCCTTTTCCACGCCACAAGCGGTAGCGCAAATGATAGGAAATTCTCGAGAGGTAAAAACCTAGTACCGTATTTACTCGCGTAATCCTCGCACTCGCGTAATCCTCGCACCCCTAATGTGAGCCAGCAAAACTTGGATTTTTTGGTTCCTCGCATAATCCTCGCACCACCAACTTTGCAGCGGCGAACGTTGCCTGCTCGCGAAACCCGCATGGTGCATGCGCTCTCCAACACGCGCCCTCCCCCGCCGCCTCTCCGTTCGGCGGAGAGCGCTGTGTATTCAAGGCCATCCAGGAGCCCTAACCACCTGCACGGCTACACCCTAACAGGCGCTCAAACACGCTACTCACACTGTCCTTGAGCCGGTTTCGCATGCGCGCAACTAGACGGCGTTCGCGCAGCCCGCTGTCGTGTCGTCGTGTCGCCGTTGTGGTCCCGTCGTTGAGCAGCAGCAGTCAGTGAGTCACTCGCATCAGTGGTGGATAGCTCGCTGCCATTATGAGAACTTTTTGATCGCTTTGTTTTATGCTTGGTGCCAATCTGTTTGCTTTGTGCTTGGTGCCGTTTCGCCATGGGGAAGAACGCCAGCTACACTGCCACTTTCAAATTGAAAGCGATAGAGTACGCGATCGAACACAGCAACCGCGTCGCCGGCAAGCACTTCGGCGTGCCTCGCGGCAATTTCATGAACGCTGATCAACGGGAGACTGTTTACGATAAGATAAAAAGAAATAGCTGCTGTTGGCAACACTGAGCTTACATATACAAAAAACGACCGCTACATTTAGCGGGATTGGCAGAAGGCAAATTGGCAACACTGTGCACCGAATTTTTTTCCCCCGCATAATTCTCGCATCCCTAACTTCACATTGACTTTTCCGAAAAAAAAGTGCGAGGATTATGCGAGTAAATACGGTATGTATGCACGTGCAGCTAGGAAGATTTTTTTTTTTTTTTCGCTGTGAAGCTGAACGTTTGAACCATCTAATAAGGAAAGGAGATTTTGCATTTTCTGTTTCAGTAGTTGTTTAATTAGTGTTATATTTATCTGGCTAGCAGGAGTACTTAAAACGTAGATGTTAGAACAATTAGGGAGATTTTTAGCTAACTCCAAAACTAATTACCTTGCATCACAGCTTTTTGTAAATCGCCCATCCGTTCCTCTGCCCTTTTCACTTAGAGTGAGAGAGCGAGCCTCGGATCTGAGCGCTTCGTTTTTAGATGTGTACAGATCATCCTTTTCAGACATTTTACCTCCTTGGAAAGTTCGTCCTGTGTCCTCCGACCTTTCTTTTATGAAACTTGACAAAAATCGGGTACCGCGAGCTGCAATACTGCAGTACTTTCTGTCTCTGCAGTTTAAATACCCACTTGCAGAATTTTACAGTGACGCGTCTAAAACCTCCACTATGGTCTCCTGCGCTGCTCATGGTCCAAATTTCAGTGCAGCCAGAACCATGAGCGTCCACACAACAATTTTTTCAGCAGAAGCATATGGAATTTTACTGATTGTACGACACATACTTGAAAATCAAATTCCAAAGTCTATCATCTACACAGATTCCTTGAGTGTTGTTCGTGCACTGTCATCGCATACACCCCCCAAAAACCACATAGTTAATCTTGTATTTAACACTATCATGTCTGTGTATGCGCAGAAGCATCAGCTGCTCCTCTGCTGGGTCCCAGGACACGCTGGGATCGCTGGAAACGAGTTGGCAGACGAGAGGGCAGCTGCTGCTGCACTCAGGAACACTGTAGACATAACAACCGTACCATATACAGACCTCAAGCCACACATAAGACAACACTTGCGTAGAACATGGCAAACACACTGGAGTGAACAGACAGATAACAAGTTACACGTTATAAAACCACGCTTGGGACCATACACCACTGACACACGCAACAGACACACAGAAGTTGCCTTGGGTAGGCTGCGGATAGGGCACACCCATGCAACGCACTCGTATCTGCTGACGGGATCTTCTAGACCCCAGTGCAGCAGGTGCGGAGAGGCCCTATCCATAGTGCACATACTAATCACATGCAAGGCACTTCACACAACACGACACAAACACTTCAGAGAACTCTACAGACAACATATTCCCCTACATCCATCGTTTTTCCTAGGTGACGATGCCATTGTTTCCTTGAAACGTGTGTTTGAGTATTTGTCAGACGTCAAGTTTTTTAACCTCATTTCCTATCACGCATCATGAAATCTGGCCCTATACACCAGCCATGCTCATTGTCGTTTTGTGATTTTACTTTTGTTTTTGCTGACTTTACTTAGGGTTTAAGGTTTCACCCCTCATATATGACTATTGTTTTGGCGCTCTTTGCCCCAGTTGGCCTTGCGCCATAAACATCCAACCATCATCACCTTGCATCACAACTAATTGGATATTTGAAATCAGCTAAACAAACTGAAGTAGTCCATGAAGTTTCATCAAAATTGATTGGAAAGCAAAGTTTCTAAGAGTCTTTCAACAATTTCATAGCAAAGAAAACGTTTTCGTAACAGTTTTTGCAGGTGCAAGTGGATGAAGCAAATACGCCAGTTCTGTACGCATTTTTGCGTGTTTTATTCATTTTTGCTTATATGCGAATTTTGGATGATACGAACATTATTTCACTACCCAGGGAGATTCGTATCACTGGGATTGCACTGTACCTTATAACGAAACCATACCAACGTGTGCGACTGTCATCCTTAGCTGTTTGCTGATCCGTCGCATGACACTTAACATCTTAAATTTCGAACTTGCTGCTTGGTATCTGGTACCCAAAGCAAAGCTAGCTTTCTTATTCAACTGGAGGGGGTGATTGTTCCTCTTTCTCTTTCGGCAACAGACCTTCGACAGGTATCACTGTGCCCGGCTCGTGATGGACTCGCTCCTGGCGTTTGACGACCCTTCCATGAACCGCATGTCGGTCGCCATCTGCTCCATCCTTGCTGCCAAGGTGAGCGTGTGGCAGGGAGGGGATCACGTGTCACGACTCACGTGACGCTGCACTTCTCAGCACACGGCTAACTGAGGAAGCTGGACAAAAATAATCTTAAAGAAAGCGAGGCGTGTATGAAAGCTAGAGGAATAAGCTCACGAGTCACACTCCTGGGAGAAGGTTGATTTGACGATGGATCACATCGACGCTGCCCTTTACCCATCTCCCTTTCACCCCTAAGAGCAGGAAAAGGTTTTTGGGGAAATTGAGCGAACGATTTGATTTGTACAGCCAAATACTACAGAGTAAAGTGTGACTGGGCTCTAAGGGTGTAAGGCCGAAAAACAAGACGTTTTGGAACAGAATGTGTTATGTTCGCTCTGAAAAAAATCTGGAGGACTCTCCTCTCTTCCCCATCTTCTCACTAGAAACTGTAAAACCTGCAATCTGTATTTTTTTCTTCTTTTATTCTCTTTTATTTTCTTTTGAGTAGCAGAGCTTAGCACCGTGTCAGGCTGTTGTCCAAATTCTGGTTAAATCTGAAAAAAAAAAAAAAAGATACATCCTGGAAATTAACCACATAAACCATGTAATATTTTTACGCACATTCTATTTTATAGCTTTTGACTTTTGAATTATATGGTTGGCCGAAGTAATTAAGGTGAAAAGAACCGCTCAGTTTTTATTTGCTTTGCCAAGAGAGTACGAGGCAATATTTCCATCGCAATGATTTCTTAAAGTGTCGAGCATTGATGCAAGAACCATAGCCATTTTGATGTGGCTTTTTAGACACTGAATTAAAATACTTGTGAGAATGCCATTGCACTTTTACTGAAACGCACGTTGTTAGTGTTTCTTTCAGTGGTTGTGAAGTTTTCGGTCTTTCGGGTTGTCTAGCTGGGACACTTTTTCTCAGGCCATAACGACTGCAAAGCAAAGGATTCGTTTTAAGTTAGGCTTGCAAGTAAAGAAACGAAATGGTGATGATGTCCAGCCCATAAGCACAACCATATACCTAACAGGCCCACCATTAGGGCGTAAGAGAGTGGGGCAGCACCAGCACAAGTGTTGGACAAAAAGAAAAATGATAATGTTATAGAACTGCGATGTTTAGGTGATTGTGAAGATTCCAGTTCGTAGTTTGTGTGATGGATCTCTAAATCACTGCCCCGCCTTTTCTGGCGCAGATCTCGACGTCGGAGACCTCCTCGCTGGGTGCCAAGCCGGAGTACATGGAGCGCCTGCTACGCATTGTGAAGACCAAAGTGTTCACCCACGAGGTTGACATCATGATGAAGTTCACACTGAGTGCACTCTGGAACCTGACGGGTAAGGAATGATATTTTCACCCGACAGCTCGCCCAACAGCTGGTGGGTGATCTGAGGGCCCGAGCCAAAAAGTGGGGCCCGTCTGCACGTATGGAGTACGAGGAAAGGGTAGATAGTACGAGTCATTTCATCTACAAGCCCCCAGGCCTAAACAGTGAGGACTGTGCTGTTTGTAGCTATAGAAAAACGAGAGGAGGCAGGAGGGAAACTGTTTTTTTTCTCTCTAAAACCTGCCATAACAACCCTGGCCTGCACCCAGGAGAATGCTTCGAGCGGTTTCGCACGCCACTCAGATATCGGTAAAGGGGTTGCAAGCATAACGCAAGAGAAAAAATAAATATCTTGCAGTTTTTTTTTTTTTTTTTTTTTTTTTTGTGGCGCCAGAAACTAGCAAAATAGTTGTGGACTGGAACGGCCGGAAAGTGGGTAAAAGTTCTGGATTGCGAAGGGTTAAGGGGGGACGTGGCAAGTAAAATGACTTTTTTATTTATGGACCAAATTGAATCAAATTAAGAGAATTTATGTAGCTATTCGTTCTAATAAAAATACTGAAATCAGATTAAAGATACCTTCTATAGTTTTTAAGTTAGAAGACTAATTACCTAAATCTTGCAATCAGCATAATTAACTAATTAGGCAAGAAGTCAACATCAGTGGAATCTCGGTCATACGAATTTCAAGGGGCGGCAAAAATATTCGTATCACCCGAAAATTCGTATCATCAGAAAACGAGAAAAAATGGAAATGTGCCGCGCATGCGGCGGCAACATGGCGTCGGCTCTTGCGTGAAGAGGTGCAGGTAGCTTCAGCGACCGCATCTAACCTTTTGTTAAAACGCAGCTCAAGATGTAAACTAAATTGTTCATGCGGTGACAAGGAGCTGACAGTGTTGGAGAAAACTGCACTATAAAATATCCGCGCCAAATATCCGCCGCGGAGGTGGCACAGCCAGCTGCTGCGCGCGCTTTCAAACTGCCGCCCTGAAGAGCGCGTCTCCCCATTGGCGAAAGTCGGCAGGCTCCTCCCACTGCCGCGCATCATTTTCCGAGCGAGGTAGCATCAGTAGCATCTGACGCAGGGGCGAAATCGTCGACACGGGCGTCAAAAGAACGCGCGCTCATTGCCGACGCGACGCACGCTCACGAACACAAGCGTGAACGGCATGCAATTCGTGCGCGTCGGCGTTGCGCGTGCGTTATTTTCACGCCTGCGTCGACGATTTCGCCCCTGCGTCAGATTCTACCTCGCTCGGAAAATGATGCGCTACGCGCACGGCAGTGGGGGTAGCCTGCCGACTTGTTCCATTGGGGAGGCGCGCTTTTTACGGCGGCAGTTTGAAAGCGCTCCGGACAGCCCGCCGGCCCCGCCGGAGATGTTTAGGCTTACCACGGTAGCGGATGCGGATATTTGATCGGCGCTTTCCCTAAGCGCGCGGACGATGCTTTGTAGTGTCGTTTTCGCCCACATTATCAGCTGCTTTACTGTACAAGCGACTTCATTTGTTTCTTAACTGGCATCTTAAAGAGCGATCAGAAGCGGTCGGTCGAGCTACCCGCACCACTTCGCGGCCGGTGACGCCGCCATGTTGCCGCCGCGCGCAGCATGCGGGTCGTATTCGCGGCGGCGTCAGCGCGCCTGCGGCGTGTTTTCGTGAGCAGAAAACGCTCCATACGGTTCACGCTTCAACATAATAGACGCGCAAGTGGCGCAGGCAAGGCGACAACAGGATAGGTCGAGCGCGGGGCATAGACGTAAGCGAGGAATGCGAAGGCAAAATGGCGAGGGTATTCGCCCTCAGAATTGAGGGAACGCTTGATTGCCGCGGTTTAATCAAGACGTATAATACAAAAAAAAAAAAGGAAGCTAGAGGCACCCGAGCTGCAGCCAGCGGAAACGAAAGGTACAGAGAGAAGAGACTGCGGCGGGAGATAAAATAAGGGAGGGAGAAAGAACAGGCATCGAGAGGGCGAAACTTTCGGTTCGTTCGGAACAGCACCTCCCCACGAGGAGGATTACCGCCAACGGGGGAGGACTAATGCTTTCGTGCCCACGCACAACCAAGGCCGCACGGCCGCACTAACACTCCCGCCTCCCGTCCACGCCGCAGTCGTCTGCTCGCGCGTTCGTATCACCCGCACCGGAGTGATAAATGCGTACGGATCATCCGAATTTTTTTACATTGCACACAATGCATTTTGGCCGGGAAATTTCGAAAATTCGTATCACAACGAAATTCGTACCAACCGAATTCGTATCACCGAGATTCCACTGTAGATTTTTGCGTCAGTGTGATCAGAAATGTCTATTCTGTGCAAGGAAGCTATTAGATTATTGCATTATATCCTTTAGGCATAAAGAAAGAACAAGAAAAGTTTCACCTTCCTTTCAAAATCAGAAATAGTCTCATGTCAAAAAGAAAGTGAAACTTATGTCTTTCTTTTTGGATACTTAAAGGAAATAAAGCAATAATCAAATAGCTTACTTGCACAGAATGGACCTTCCTGGTGATGCTGACACAAAAATCTTGTTGAGTTCTTGCCTAATTAGTTAATTAATCTTGTGACAGCTCTGTGAAGGTAATTAGTCTGGTAATTCAAAAAGTATAGAAGATAATTTTAAACTGATTGAAGTTTTGTTATAAGGTTAGTTAACTCCATAAAATCTCCTAATTTGACTAAATTTGGTCCATAATTAACAAAAATAGTTTTACTTGCCACGTCCCCCCTTAAAGTTGAAAACATGATGGTGCCGACAAGAGTGGCACATTTGCTGTTGTTTAAAGAGTGGTGAACACACTTGAAACATTGAAAGTCATTTAGGCTTGCCATTTTTCTTGAGAGTTAGTGCTTGAACCCTAAATCTGGTCAAAGCTCGCTGCTTTGCCAAATCATCACGTAGACTCTATGTAGCTGCCATCAAATTGAAGTTTCATAGCCGTCGCCTCATTTTGACGTCTATACCTCAAACTGTGCCAACGTTTGTTCGTATTCCTTGTTTTCAGACGAGTCCCCAAAGACTTGTTCGGTGTTCCTCTCGAAGGGAGGCCTGGAACTCTTCCTCACTGTTCTCGAGGTGCGTCTTTTTTTTTCTGCTGGTTTTTGGAAGTGGTCACTACTGTTAGACCTCAATATGGCAATGTCGTTAACATTGGCAGTTTACTTCATTATACTGAAATTTTGTTCGATAGAAAGTTGACACTTGAATGGGCCAACAATGCCAGTTTACTCGCCAGTTGTAAGCACTTATTCACGATAGTTTTTGAAGTAATTTGTGACCTATCCTCCGCACCTGATTCGCACAGGTCATTGGACTATGCAGTATGGTGTGCGCGATTTTGACGCCAATCGGAGGCTGTTCAACTCTGGTAGATAAAAGTGGTACTGCCACAGGCTTCATTATATCAAAAATTACATGAAAGAAACATTCTGTTACAGTAAAACCTCGTTACAAGAGGCACTCAAGGTACCCAGGAAACATGTCTCTTATAACCAAGGTCTTTTGTATGCAATGTTGCTAACGTGGCGAACATAGAAGTACCAGCCAAGCACTTTTCATTCAAATGGCCCTTATAACAAAGTGTCTGTTGTATCGAACCTGCCACGGTGGCTCAGTGGTTAAAGGGAAGCTGAAGCGCTTTCCAAAAAATTTGAGTTAGATTAACAGTTATATAGTTTCTTGCGCGCTGATTCTGAATATCACATTGAAATTTATCGTACATGAGTCCAAGTGGCATTTGTCTTGCAAAAAGCGCGGCCCCGTTTGAAAGACGCGCGCTTTTCGTCTTTTGACGCCCCTGATTGGTTGCGCCCGTCATGACGTCAAAGGAAGACACCCTTCGGCCGCGCGGGTTGTCGGAAGCATTGCGAACGATCGCACGGTTGCCTTTGCGGCAATTTAGCTTGCAGTTTAATTTTCGCACATGACTGGAAGTTGTTTTATAATTTCCCGTGCTGTTGGTTCAATTATCTTGGAGCTTAAATTTGCTTTACACGACAGAGAACCCCAAAGCAGTGACTGTGACGTCGACTAGTGGGTTCCATCAAAATATTTTTGAATTAGGCAACCAGCATTGGGGGATTTTATACCTTGTGTTAATATTAGGTACTGCCTTAACTGTTTTTTATTATACACAAAACCATTTATGCCGAAGATTAATGGGCGTTTTAAAAACAATCTACCAGCGAAAAGCACGTACGTGCACTGCTCGAAAAAATATCGTTCATGCGCTGTAAACGTATATGCGAGACACATCTTGCCGGTACACGCATAAACCAACAAGCAGACTCTGCTTCCGCATTTCCTTTGTTCGTTGTCGCCCACCCCAGCCCCGTTACTCATCCCCGTACACAGACTCACACGCGCACGCCATTTCGGCAGCGGCGCTACGGAGTCTCCGCGATTGCTAGCTGCACTTCGATGAGTGGCGTCTTACTGCTTCACATGCATTTATTCTGAAAACACTGCAGCATACTAGTGCCTGCTCAGCATTATTGGCTGTAGTAGGGCTTGATTTTCGCTTGTGCGTTGCGCATTCTGCTACAATATTACGGCCACCTCGTTATAATTAACAGACCAGTCGGACAAGGCAGTTACGTTGTAGTTACGTTACTTTAGATAACAATCACCAAACGTTTGTGATAATGAATCGTTGGCCTGTTTCAGCATTTCTAGATTTAAGCATTTACCGCACTAGTCGGACAGAGGCCGTATATTTACTCTTCGCCCCTAATTTTTTATATCATCATTATATATATCCCCGACTATCACTGGAGCACACTTGAGGTTCAGTGACAACAAGTGCTTGCCAGGTTATAATATGCAGCCACACGGAATCTTGGGCAAAAAATTAGGCCCCCGCAGTCAACACAGATTATGGCACGGTGGTGGTTCGGAGTGGTGTTCTTTTTTTAATTCCAGACAAACATCACCTAATCGTGACATGTATACTTGCAAAATAAGTAATCTGGTTGTCTTGGTTCTTTTACTTTGTAGGAATACTGTTTACCTCTTAGCCGGGAGAGAACTTCTATCAGGATTGGCCCCTTGTTTTAGTTTCGCCAAAAAATTGTTTTTTTGAACACTGTCCTGAGCCCATAGGGAAAGAAAACCGACGCGTTTAGCGAAACAAGTATTTCCTGAACAAATGTGACTTGGTTTCTGGAATGGAACGAAACATCCCCGGCCAAAGTACAGCAGTATTTCCCATCCTTCCTAAATCTAGAATCTAATGTGAACATTCACGTCTGTCGCATCAAAAAAAAAAAAAAACGCATTGGAGCGGTTTACAAAGTATTTAACGTGGTGTTGTATATTCTCTGTCATCAAGCACAGCCACCTCGGCTGTCGCTTCCGTATGTTATCAAGCATCCCGGCGTGGCATTATTCTGCTTAGGAATACAGCATGATAACGTATGCCTCGTTTGGCGTTCGTGCATACTTTTTGAACACGAAAATTGTACAAATGAGTGCTATCAACCACAACAACAACAAGTATCATTCACAAGCAAACACGGCGAAAAGAGCATGGCCGAGGTGGCCGATCCGGCCGGAAGTCCAGGTATGACGTTTTTCAGCCGGTTTTCGCCCGCGCTCTTCGGTCTTCCGGCATCGCGCGGCGAGATGGGGGCGGGGCATCGGGCCACCTTTGTTTGCTCATTGCGCCGCTTCTATTGCATGTATTGCGAAAATATTTCGTACACAGGAACTATTCAAGGTGTACTTGCTGCTAGTCAACTTTTCTTTTAATTCTACAACTGCTTCACCTTCCCTTTAAGGCGTTGTGCTGCTGAGCACGAGGTCGCGGGTTAAACTCCCGGCCCCGGTGGCCGCTTTTCTGGTGGAGGCGAAAAGCAAAAATGCCCGTGTGTACGAGATTTTGGCGCACGTTGAAGATCCCCAGCAGGTGGTCAAGATTAATCCGGAGCCCTCCACTACGGTGCGCCTCGTCGTCTTTGCTGCGTCGGCGCGTTAAACCCTACAATCACTCAATCAATAAATCAATCAATCAGTCAATCAATCAAGTCTCTTGTATCGAGGTATGTTGATGCTAAAAGTACATCAAGTTGAATTGGGCATAAATCTTGTTACTTTATCATGTCAAGGTTTTTGTTATGGTAGTTAAGTTTTCATAATATGGAGGTTTAACTGTACTATGGGAATTTTTATTATTGTTGAAACTTCGAATTCCCTAGGCGCAATTTTAAACCGCGGATTACGCCGTGAATAAAATGTACTACCAGATAACCCCAGCACAACCGCAAACAAGTTTTGTTTTTTTTCCCGCAAAACAAGTTTGTTTACGGGAAAAAAGGGGGGGGGGGGCTTACAAACAGAAATATACAGAAGCCCTTGTTTTCTTTCTTCGTAAATCGATGCGAAAAAATGTAAAATCTGAGAAACTGGTCGGAAAGATAACAATACCAAGAGAAAACGAGATGTCTGTGTCCTCCTTTTTTTCTTCCTCAGCTCTTTCTTGGTGAGAGTGCCGTGGAGACCAAGGTCCTTGGACTTGTGGTAAGCATCTCACACTTGGTCCTTTTACGCTCTTTTGTCTTTGCGCAAGCTTATTTGGTGCGAGTTTTAAGGAAGAATGTGCATTACACAACCTCATGTTTATGTATTTTGGGAAGCCCTTTTTTGGGAATTTTGGGTGAACAAGAGGATGTGTGCCCAATTCCCTGTACTGGTTTCCTTGCAGAATAACATCGCAGAGGTGCCCAGCTTACGGAGTGACCTCATGAAGGACAAACTTATTCGGATTTTGAAGTGAGTTCCCAGATGAGACCTTCTGGCTTTCCGCGTCTGCAACCCGTTGTTCTTTAAAACATCATTGCAGCCTCCTAACTTACAACGTAAAAATCTCTCCCAGAACTTTTAGTTTTTGAGCATGTACCTATATATATATCTTGTTGTTTTATACACACAGTTATCGTCTACGTCAGGGGTTCTCAAGCATGTTGGTCCCAGGGAACCCTGCTAAGTTCCGTTAAGTGCCAAGGAACCCCCCCCCCCCCCCCCTCCAGCCAGTTTTCATTCCGTTCATGCTACATTAACGTGCAATAAATTCAAAAGCAAGCAAGGGTATCGTTTTTTTTTGTTTTCGTCGACTTTACGCGAATGCGTACGCTAGCGGCACCTATCTCCAAACAGGAGAAATGCGCATGGGGGTAATATAAGGCCGATATTCAAGTGCAATAGTTTAACCACGTGGCCCGTTTTCGGAGTCTGGCTGGCTACAAGCTGCTGGCGAGATATATTGCGCAGCTCGCGCGTTTCTGTTATGCGCCGAGATGTGGTTACTGACACTCGGGCGTGAGTAATGGAGGTTCCTTAGATCGATCGCACCTCAAGTTCACCATATAATACTTTGCCACTGCGGAACCAGGGAAAATTTATCAGTGGCTCGCGGAACCCTGAGGAGGGGCCTGCGGAACCCCTAGGTTCCGCGGAACTCACTTTGAGAAACCATGGTCTACGTGATGGAGCAAGTCAGGCCCATCTTTGCATTTTTGATAGATGGGTGTGTGGTAGATAGCTCTTTGATAGCTTGGAAACTATTAAATGGCTTTACTCTGGAAAAATATTCTCACTGCTCAACATTATTCTATGTTGCTTACGAATTTGCATGCAAAGATATCATTTAACCCGATGTGTCAACAATAAATTTTTTTTGTGTCAACCCTTTTTTATGACTACCTTGTTGTTTTTTCGTTGCCCCTTCGGTTAATGTTTGTATTATCGAAGCCACTTTGTTCAGTTTCCATGTTGCCCTTCTTGCCACCCACAATTGAACTCGACGCGTCTGCGGGAATTTGAGGAATCAAGTACAAATAAAAAGGGTGGGGATAAGGAGATGGTCTTGCGGAACGCCTCAAGTTAGTCATTTGCAGATAACGCGATGCACAGAACGGGTTAAACTTAGTTTCTTTCATTTACCTGCCCAGAACAGCTCTGAGCAGTTTGTGGTCGCTGCAAAAATGCTTTTGGAGTATATGCTCTATGGGAAAAAAAAAATTTGGAGCTGCCCTGAAGGTGTTGTGGGCAGCCCAAAGTGACAAATAGAAGAGACTTGTGATGTATGTGTTACTTGCAGGGACCTGCTGCACTCAAGCCACATCGACGTCAGCTACTTTGCAGCGGGCATCGTGGCGCACTTGGCCAGCGACGGTCCCGACCACTGGACGGTCTCCTGCTTTTCGCTCGACCACATGCTCAAGGAACTGGTTAGTGCTGTGGTGGGGACAGTGCTGTGTGGCCGTCTTTTTGTTTGACGATGCGGTCAGTCGTGCAAACTTTTGCCCACTCGTTTATGCAATGCATGCTTTTAAGGGAGACTGAACCTCTTCTAGCCTGAATTTGCCGTGAGGCATGGAAAAAGTATTTTTGCTATCGCTTTTGCTGTTCTGCTTATAAGGAAGCCGCAAAAGAACTTTTACACATGCTGGGGTTTTCGGAAGAAAGTTACGGCTATGGCACAAAAACAAAACAAGAGGTCATAAAAGACCAGTACATGGTAAATTTCTTCAGAAAATAATTATTTACAGCAATTCCGTAGGTTTTTAACAAAGTGGCGACATGACGACATTTTTATTGCAATCAAAATGTTTACATTCCTTTTGAAAATACGGGTGTAAATGGGTGGCCACAGAGGAATGGTGACCGTTGGCATAAACCCGAGGAATGGGAGCAGTGAGCACTTTACTGGAAGGGAGGTATATGATGCCATTTGTTCCATATGTTGCCATCAATGTGTAGATTCCATATGAGCGCGAGCGTTTCAGCTACCGATTCTTTCTTCTGGTTGCGTGGCTTACAAGTGGTGTGATGCGAGATCACAACAACCGGTAATAACAGGTGAAAAGAGTACTGACACGAAATTTTCAAATTACATTTTCTTTCGCTGTTATGGGTGCCTACCAGCGTACTAATCATAGAGTGGCACATTAGACGGTCGGTCGCAGTGTAAATAGTTTTTTACAGCCTCATTTTTTCGCTTTTCCTTATTTTTTACTTTTTTTTGGTGTTAAGTGTTTATAGTGAGACCCATATTTAAAATTTCAGTGTGCGTGGGAACATTTTCAGTGCAGGGGTTGAAAAATTGAAAGTCGTTTTGCTAATATGAATGCGAGTGGTAGTGCTCAGTGCAGGGAGCATCGCTTGGATAGTTTTTTGGTTATCTTGTTTTTTTTTTTTCTATTTTATTTCATTCCTTTCTTTATCGGTCGCCTTATATTTTATAACCATGTGTGGGGACTTATCCGGTTCGTTCTTCCACTCTTGAGCATCAGCTCGCAATCTCTCCACTCTGGGACCTTGATTGATAGGCCTCACAGTGGCATATGCGGTTTTATGAGGTGGAAAATAAGTGGTGGCACATTTCTACGCTAGCTATACGCAGTCCAAGCAAACCAATGCAAGTGCACACGCATGCAATGGGGGAGCACGAACGCCGTATCAGGTGCCAAAACACACAGGTAGGCTGATACGGTTCAGTCAGCCAACTGTAATACAGGAACGTCAAAGGAAGCGTTTCATATACAGTAGTGTAGTCACAGAGCCCTGTTAAAAAAAGCGTATCTAGTGGAGTGTAGTGCCATCATCATCAACAGCACCAACCAACGCTAATGCAAAAAAAAAAATCATATTAAATTTAAGTTTCACCGCTTCCAATTTTCTGGAAAAGAGTTGTGACTTATGCATTTGAAAATATGGCAGTTTAGCAGGATGATGCTCTTTTATGCGCACATCATGCTGATGCCTCGCTGGGACTGGTTGCAGGGCCCCTTTAATCCAGTGTTCCTAACCATGTTTGACATTGCCAACCCATCTGCACTGGAAGAAGGTTGATTGATTGTAGGGTTTAACGCGCCGACGCAACGCAGGCGATGAGGCGCGCCGTAGTGGAGGGCTCCGGTTTAATTTTGACCACCTGGGGATCTTTAACGTGCGCCGAAATCTCGTACACACGGGCGTTTTTGCTTTTCGCCTCCATCAGAAAAGCGGCCGCCGCGGCCGGGAATCGAACCCGCGACCTCGTGCTCAGCAGCGCAACGCCTTAGCCACTGAGCCACCGCGGTGGGTCACTGGAAGAAGGGTTGGGGATCTCTTAAAAACATGGTGGTGTTGCATGTGCCTTTTTTTATTGTTGAAATACCAGCTGCTTGCTTATTCGGGCCCAAAGTTTTGGCACTGACCATGTGCTAGGGGTTGGAATTGTAGTGTATGGGGAAATAAAGGGCTGAGTTCGTGATTATTTTGATCTCCTGAACTGCCCCCCCCCCCCTTTTTTTTACTTCAGGGGGAAGTTGTACAGAGCTGGAAAAGTCCAGACACAGAAATGGTGGCCTACAGGTGAGTCAACCACCTTGTGCTTTGTACAGGCTTTCTGGCTGTCGCGTGGTGATCAGTGGCTCAGTGTAGCTTCTGTTAGTACTCTCATACAACATGGTATGTGTAATAAAGGAACTGTTAGGGGGATTTTGGCTGGATAAGACATGCCTTGTCTCAATAAGAAGGACTTGCTTCTGGACAAGTTGGTAGGAACTTTGCGACACGTTTCAAGCACGAAAGATGACAGGACAAACGTTAACTAGGCCGGGACCAAACAGCCCGTGAAGCTTATCACAGCTTTTTTATTTAAGCGAAGGCTTAACACAGAAAACGGCAGCATCTCCCCTCCGTGGATGATGGCGAGGGTGCGAAGTACGGGGACTCGAAATGACATCCAAGTTGCGCCCCGACCGTCATTAGATTTGAGCCGTGAGTTGCACCTTGATTATTCCCTGAATGCAACTGAACTGCAACTCGCGCCTCAAATCGAATTGCACTTGATTTACGCTTGATGGTGGTGTGCGCACACGGATGGACGCGGGCGGACACTGGGAGGTCCTAAGGTACTCCGCACCGTTACAGGCGAGGGAGTGAGCCCTTTGACTCTCGGGTACTAACTCACGGTCATAGTCCAATGGCTAAGACAACCGACACTAACCCTGTCTGGTCTACCAGACACAGGCTCGAATCCTGCCGATGCTTGTGTGATTTTTTGCGATTGTAAATGCTATGCGCACGGACACGGACGGACATTGTGCGGTCCTAAGGTACTCCGCACCTAAAATAAAAAGGGAGCTGTTTGTGTCAGTGACACGTCCATCTCTCTTTACGACTGTGAAATGAGGTGGTTTGACACCGCCCGCTTGTAGCCTCCAAAGTGGTCTTGTGAAGTTCCATGCAGAGCTCATCCGCACATCTTTCAACTGTTTTTCCTGTGTTTTTTGTTGCACCTCATTGCAATGAAACCAGTTGGTAGTTGGTGCTTGTCCTGTCATCTCCCTTGTATCCGTCCATTTTTAGTGTTTCAACTATGTCGTAAAATGCCTTCTCTTGTTGCACGAGACCTTTTAAAACCGCTTTTGTCTCTATCCCCCTAGACTTGGTGCATCTAATTGCAAGTCTGAAACATTTGGAAATGCCATTGAAATACTTGCAACGGGCTACCTAAAATAGAATAAAATATAGTTTAAATATAACGAACAGACATCCCAGGCACAAAAATTGGGTGATGTGAGTTTTCACCAACAGAAAATTTCATAATGCGTGAGAATGCTTTTACAGAAGCGTCTCAAAAACCAGTGTAGTATAGTGTTACCCCCTTCAGTAACACCGTTGTGGTGAGCTAAAATGCACTGAGTTTATAGCTGTGTGAACTGCTTCAGACAACCAACATAGCCATACCCGGTAATGAGAAGCATTTTTGAAACCTTACTTGTTGCAATGTAGCCATCTGTATGGCAAGAAATCATTTGCTGCTTTTATTGCAGTACCACATTTTATTATAGTCATGGACAGATGAAACGCAATCACGAAAATATGAAGCAGAACACACAAATATCGCGATTTCTTTTCATTTAGGTCAAATTAATGCGTGGTTATTTTCAGTCACGAAGTTGAAAATCTGGCTTTCCAAATACTATACCGATAGTGTGTCATTAATGCACCTCTACAAACAGTGTTATTCAATTTTGCATTTTCTGGTTCATAGTTTCGTGTTTGCATTTCATTTGTCCATGACTGTACCTAGTAGCAGTGATACCCGAAACAAGATGGTAGTACTGTCAAAGTGTCATTGGTTTAGTCTTCTAGGGATTAGGGAATTAGATATTTTTGGCGGGAGCCCTAGTTAGTCGAGGTATGAGCACATAGCTATCCATCTGGGGCCATGAAGTTTGGCCAAGAAAGCAAGAGAAAGTGAGTGTTGGACTGAACTTTTGTGTTGCTGAACGTTTGCGTGGAGGGAGGGGCTGGGGGTGAACACGCTGTATGTACGTACCTTTAATTTGAGGCGAAATCCCAGTATATTAAGTAAAAACTGAGCTGGACCATGTGTGCTCACGTGATGTTTGCGGCCGTGCTGTGCAGGTCGTTCAACCCGTTCTTCCCGCTGCTGCGCTGCTATGCCTCCTACGAGGTCCAGCTGTGGGCAGTCTGGGCCATGCACCACGTCTGCTCCAAGAACCGTGCGTCCTCCCACTGCTTTCTTTTCTTTTTTTGTTTGAGAGTTAGTGCTAAAAATGGAAACGTTCGATGGTGAATGTGTCCAGCGAGACGAAGAAAGCATGTTTTGTCTTGCATGTGTTCTTTGGGTTGCCTGAAAAGGCTACAAAAGCCTTACTTCGCTTTTTGAAGGACACGGGCCTGTCTGAACAATTGTAGGGACGTTACTACAGTGCAGTGCCCTTAGTTCGCCAATTTTATCTGTGTACTGCCTTAGTTTTGCGCATTTTTCTGGTTTTGTGTGCATCCTCTGTACTGCCTTTGTAGTTGCCATGGTCATGTCGTGTTTTTCCTAATTTTCTTCCTCTCATTTTCTCCTTCATTATGTACTGCTGTCCTTTCTTTCCCTTTCATTTCCCGTATCCCGTACCCCCTGTATAGAGTAGCCAACCGGACAGTATCCTGGTTAACCTCCCTGCCTTTCCTGTACTGTTCCTTCCTTCCTTCCTTCCTTCCTTCCGTCTTAAGCCATCTTCATCCATAGCAATGTGATGAACTTTGTTGGAAGCTATGCTATATGGCTGTGGACTCTAAGCTTTACTTGCAAACCACTTCCTTGCTTTCATTTTTACTTCACTTTGTTTTCATTGATCATTGTTGACTTTGTATATTCAGTTTAGATAACAGGTTTTAGTAGCACAGCTTTGGTTTTGGAGAAAATTTTGAGTTCGGTAGCTTCACATTTGCATAGATGTGAGCTGCTTGACCTTAATTTATGCTGCAGAACTAAGTTTCGTTGTTTCAGTTTTGTGTGGCAAGTTTAAAGGGGCCGCGACAAAATGCGGCCTTGATTGAATTGACCAGGCAGTGACAGGGTGCGCTTTTTGTTGTTCCTTTTACTTGCAGCCAAGCGCTACTGCACCATGCTTCTGGAAGAGCGGGGCATCGATGTACTGCAGAGCATGCTGGACAACCCTGAGACCAACCCCGCCGTGCTCCAGATCTGCCGCAACATCGTCGCCGTCGTAGAGAGTCAGGAGAGGCTGGCGACGACCGCCGGCGTCGCCGCAGCCGCCGCTGCAAGCGCAACCGGCGCCACGACGCTCCCGGAGATCTTTCAATGACAACGGCGATGGCACTGGGAGTGTCGTCCCCAGACTTAGGCCAATTTGTTGTCGCCCACACGCACGCGCGACGCCCCCGGTTCCTCCTCCTCAGCTCCCTCGGAGCTGCTGCTCCGGACTTGCGGACTTCTGGTCGAATGGCGATGGACTATTGCGTCGTCTGGTCTTCTTCTTTGGAGGCCCGGTAGCTTTTGGCTTTTTTGTGCGCTGTTGAGCTCTTTCAGGTAGATAAACGATGCTGTCCGTCATCTGAGTGTTACTCGTTAGCGGCCTCACGACTTTGAATTCTGGCGACTGGTGGCCGAGTGTGACCACTAAACGCAGCTTGCAGGTCAGTGACTGGATAGTTGTCTTCTAAGTGTGACATTCGTGGAACTTTCGTGGAACTCTTAGTCTGGTGGCTTTTTGGGTCTCGCCGGCGTCCCAGTACGGGTCGGCTGATCTGAACTTAAATCGCATCGACGTTAGCTGACCGTCGACCGCTCACCTTGCAACTGCACCTTGCAACCGGTGTCCTACTCTGCGTTAGTTGGTCGACGGGCAGTCACTGAGGGAACTAGCTACGGTTACGTGTTGTAGGACCATAAGCGACCGGCGACCCGCCAGCGTCGGGCTGTCATATGATGAACGGCGGGAACGTGCAAAAAATAGAAAGCAGCTGAGTTGTTTGGAGGGGAAGGAACCTTGCAGGTCGTTGCGGTCTATTTCTGTTTTTGTGTTGTTGCTGCTGTTGTTGTTGTTGCGTTTCTTGAGATGAGTAACGAGGCTGTTCTGCTTGCCTGCTGTTAAGACTCCCTTATGCGCCTTGTCCCTCACGCCACACATTCCTCATGGATCGCCCATCACTCCTTGGTAGGTGTGCTTTCACTGCATCGAATAGGGTTCCGGATTACTTAATGGCGAAACTCAGTTCACGATGAAGCCGTGTGTTTGGTATGTACGCGTTGTCAATACAGTGTGAGGGTTTCTGAACCTTTTGGTGGAAGCCAGGCAGTTTGGTTTCAACATAGACTCTGTGGATGGAATTAAAGGAACCGCAGTGGCTTCCTCCATGGTTGCCAAGCTTCGGCAAAGCCCTGGAAACACTTTCTCCTATCAAGTTTACTGGGCGATTGTCCTGCGGTAGTTTAGGTTTCGAGTGGTATGAAACACAATGGTCATCTGTTACTGGTACCATATGGTGGGGGCTGAACTGCCTCACTCTGACTTTGGTGAAAGGAATGCAAGAGTTGCTCTGTGTTCAAGCGAGACTAGTTTAATGATGACAAACTCGAAAGTCTGCAAATTACGATGAGATATTCGTTACGCAAAAGTAAATGTTTGCTCTGGCAGGACTAAAGCAGAAAGAAAGAAAAAGTGTTGTGTGCATACCAAGCCAAGATTTTTTTTGAAAGAGGAAGGTTTATTGAAATGTTTATGACATGGGAACCCCCGGGCCTAGATAAAAACGTTTGTTGCCGGCTCTTTGAAGTGTTGATGTAAGGATAGAAAACGTTTTTCAAGAAATGGTTTGAACCAACTGAAGAAGCGGTTTTGTTTTTTTATGGAAGGAGCCGTGGGCAGGAAATGCATAATTTGCTAGACATCTTGTTGAGAAGAATGACACTTCTAACTGTGTTGTGAGAAAAAAAAGGGGGGGGGGGGGGGGGGGTTTACCGTATTTTTGTGCGTATAACCCTCACCAAAAATGCGAAAATTTCAGTGGCAAAGTAGGGGCGCGGGTAATACGCGGGGTTTTTTCTTTAGTGCAGCTTCACGGCAACGCGCGTTGTGCCGTGAAGCTCCTACGCAGTAACACTCACTAAGCTTTCCACGGCAGCGATTGCGAAAAACATACAAGGACAAGGCATGGAGGGATGGAGGGTGATTCCGGGTGAGATGGTGCAAGACAACTTCAAAAAATGCTGCATCAGAAACAACATCGATGAAGCCGAAGATGACCTGGTGTACAACAGTGGGAACTGCGGCTCAAGTGATAGCTCTAGCAAGAGCAGTGACAATGAGTGAATTGTGGCTTTCGCGTTGCAGTCAGTGCATTATACTTGCTAAATATACGCTTTTCCTGTCTACATAGTATGGGATGCATTGCTTGAGCAGTAGCTTCGGTGATGCCTTTCCTGTATCAAGTGTGCAGGCAATACGCGACGATTTTTTTTTCTTTTCCGGCGGTGCGGATTATATGCAGGGGCGGGTTATACGCGCGAAAATACGGTATCTGCCGAAGCTACGTGGGCTATGAGGTGCACCCTAGTGGACAGCTCCGGATTAATTTTAACCACTTTGGGATCTCTAACGTGCGCTGAAATGTCAACACAGAAGCGTCCTCGCTTTTCACCTCCATCTGAAGAGCCAGCCACCACAGCCAGGATCGTACCTACGTTATTGGGCTCAGTAAAATGCCTTAGCCACTGATTCATGACGGCTAATAACCGCGTTGTGAGAGCTGTCTCGCAATTCTTTACAGCATTGAAATCGGCAACCCAGCTGGTAAATTTAGCAATGGTTTGTCGGTCTTCGATATATATAAGCTCACCCAATACTTGGTAACCGTTTCTAAGCACAGGGCGTCGTTGACGAGTCAACTGAAAGTTTCGTGAATCCATTGATGCTGGAGTTGACAGTGCTGGTGCGATAATTCCATATGAATTAAATTGCTTCGAAGTTAAGTGCAGAACTTCTTCTATTCTAGCCATCTCCTCATAACGCCATACTGAGTGTTGCCTTTTAGTTGCATTGTAAGTGGCGCGTAAAAACGAAGAATGCTAATGTACTGTGTCCACCTCTACAGTTGGTTTGAACCTCAATGCGGTTGAGTAGTGGAAGTAAGTTTCCGGCCTTGCTGTTTGTTTCTGACATCATTGCGAGCTTTTGGCTTAGCTTGAGCGTTGCAACGACCCCAATCATACTTTCGTTATTTTTTTTTTAGTTTAAATATCAAAACTTTTTTTTTTTTTTTTCAATTTGCATGCTCGGATCATCGCGATTCTTGGGGGATAAAATACAAAAAAAAAGATTATTACAGCAGCCAGAAAAAAAATATTTTGGAGTTTGCGTGTGGCCTCTTAATGCCTCGTTTGTGCGGGTTTAATTTCACAATATGTTTTTCAACTAGTCTGCTTTTAGACAGCCTTTCATCAAGTCTGAGACTGTCTGGGAATAATATTTACTGTTGAGGAGTAATTGTTTTAAAACATGCACTGATCGATGCAGGCATCTCCTAGGTTTGAATTGACATGTTACTGAATGAAAGCTGCAGGGGAGGATACTGATCACAGGACTCTATTTGTGTCAGTGACCCTTCTTTGAGGCACTATTGGTGCCATGTGTTCAGAAAGCGGGAATTAATGGGTGCAACATCGGACCATTCTTAGTGAAGTAGGTTAGGTGAGAAGTGTAGGTTAGGTGAAAATTTGTGAGCCCTTGCTTGCCAGCATATTAGCGCAAGGCTTTGTCTGATTTAACGCTCAAGGAAATTTACTGTTTTGCACTGTTCTTACCAGTAATGTTTGCTGTGGTCTAGTTGGCTTGCTAGCTTTTGCTTTGGTGACCACTGAACAAAGACGCCTGTGATGTCCTTAGAAACTAGTTTCAATTCATCTCTGGTTTGTGCTTGCCACGAATCTCTCATTTTTAACGAGCCAATTGTTGGTGCTGAATCATTCTGGTAAAATTGAGACGGTTGGCATTATGGCAGGCATTGGTAATTAAATGGAACCGAAACATGGGTGACTACATGTGTAATGAAAGTATGCCCCAAATTCGGCAGCAAACGTAATTATTTTTTGCGTGCACTTCATGGTGAGCTTACAGCCTAGTGAACTGCGCTCACTGGGGCCAAAATGTGTCTAGTATAATGCAGTAGAATTGTTAAGTGCCAGTTTTGGGTTGTCTAGGTTTTGCAAGGCCTTGTGCAAAATAGTAGTGAAAAGTTCTGCACAGGGGGATGAAATTATTTTTTTTGTTCAATTTACTGTAGTGCTTCCTAAAGGCAGGCGGGATTTAGAAAGCTTTGAAGGTTTACATTATATTATAATATAATAGTAACACTAACGTTATATTGTAATATTGTTTGGCATTGACAGAGCTTTTCTGCGAAATACCCACACATCGTTGTCTTCAACCTCCGTTAATTAAATTTTATTATTGAATTTCACTAAATTGAGTGGTCTCCTTTGGGCTTTTCATGAAAAGTATGTGTTTGGACTTAGTTTGACTTTCTGCTTAATTTAACCGAATTTTAGTGGCCCTGCAGGGTTAAAATTACGAAAATTATCTTAACTAAAATTATCTTAACTTTAGTTTTCACCGGGGCTCGGGTATATGTCTGGGGCTAGATTCATAAGCTATTCAGAGCTGACCTATTGTGGCATGAAAACGTGATGCTAGGTGCACTGCTCCGGACAATCATAAACCATTCTTACGAACAAACATAGTTCCACGGTTGAGCTTCTGCATATAAGGCATCGCATGTTAAAATCACGTTTGTTTGATCGTAAAGCATTAGTATCGCCAAAATCACATGTTCGTTTAATTGTTGTTTTAGCCAGACCTTTGAGTATCCCTAATCTGTGCAATAATTTTCGTTCTCTTCAACATTCAATTTGATTTCCCTGTTTAATTTAAAATGACAAAAGATTTTAACTGGTGGTGGTTTTATAGTTCTGTTTAGCGTGTTTTCATGCCTGGTGTGCTGAGAAATCCTTGGAAAAAAAAAATCTTAGTGCAGTGGAATTACTTCGGAAGCTTTACGGTGAGCTTTAGCCAGGACCAAAATTTAGTTGTTTAAATTAGGGTGCCACTGTACTTTGCCTTAACTCGCAGAATTCACTTCACGGGCATCTGCAGCACCCATCTCAAAATGAGATGTCACTAACACATTTGTCATGCAGAAAATCGCACATTGGTTAGTTTCCTTGCATCTGTTGAAAGTCCTTATAATAGGTCATCACAAAACTAGGCCACCTAACTTAGCATTGCTGTTAAGTAAAGATTTTTAATTGCTTCGGCTAAGTGCTTTGAGCCACGTTTTTACACTGGCCTCTTATTGTGTGAGATCAAACTGGACGGACGTTAAAGATTTTGCGCACATTCGAAAGCGGTGCTGTATTCGAATTGACCGACTTAATAATAGGTCTTTGCAGGTAAAAGTGATAGGAATACAGAAACCAAAGCCTTAGAAATTTTTCATGATCACGTTTATTTTTATGCTATAGCTGCCAGTCCATCGCATTAACGTTAGGTCCAGCATAATCATGGAAAATGGCTTTTTTTTTACTTTTTGGCCAATGAGCGCTTTAGGCTTTGCACTGACTCATGGTTTGCATTTATCTAAAGAATTTTTAGCGTAAAATAGGAACAGGCAAGGTATCATAAGTTATGTGAAACTGTTGCTTTCACCAACAAACCAAGCAAAGAGCATAGAAAAGCATGAAGTGAATTCTGTCGTAGAAATTCTATCCCTGCCAGAAGCTTAACGAGCATTAGTTAGTGTAGACTTTCACAGTGCTGGCTTTTCTGTGTACACGAAATTGCTCGATGTGGATAGACTAGAACAAAACAAATCTTTTCTAGATTATTCTTTCTTAAAGATTGTAAAGATTCTAGCACGCTGTCATTAGTAGCACTAGCTGCATCAAATAAACTGCCGACAGAAGCCCCGATTTCTGTATTCGCTCGACTGCGGCCCCACAATTTTCACATCACCGTTGCGCTTTATCAAAGAACGTACTGCCATGAATTTTTCTTCCGTCGCCTAGGTTTAGTTTTGACATACTTAATAGAGTGAAAATTAATGGTATTTTTATTGTCTGTAAGCATCAGTGTGCTCGCGAAATTTAGCTTAATTTTTCAATCGCAAGGCCTTTCTTTTTCCTGTCTGGACAAACTCACGCACTTGTATCTGTTACTAATGCACAAACTCTCTCAGGCCTAACTTACTTCTGTCGTAGCCCTGTCGTATTTCTTGTCGTATGGAATGCTACGCCTTAGCGGCATGGTGAGTTTGCCGGGGAGGGCTTGGCTGGAATTCTGACGCGCGTGGCCTGTAAAAATGGGCAAGAATCAGCGAAAAGGGCGAACTTTTTAGCACTGAGTTGGGTAGTGTGCAGGGAATGTGTTAAAGGGACAGACAACCGATCTTTGTCGAGTATATTTTGTTTTATTGCAAATGAAATGGCATCACTTAAAACACTTTGATCCAAAATGGTTTTGCTGACTGCACCCTAGAGCTTTTGAAATTGAAATTTTTGGATCTACTAGCCATACGTGTCTCGTCAAAATGAATGATGGCAACCATGACGTTGAGCCATGCGGCAGTATAGTTTTGACTGCGCGTGAGATTAAAAAAGGTATTTAAAAACTTGTCCCTAGCTGAAACAACGACGCGCAACCTTTCCTATACCTTCATGCGGTTTTTGAATCGCGCATTGAAATCGGCGGAGTTCTGTGGACATGTAACATCGTGTCACGTTTAGACACCACGGGTCGTTACCGTTCAGACTTAGTGCAAGTTTAAAATTATTTCCGCCTGATTATATAAAAATACTTTGCGATAACCCGGTATATAAAACGGTGGCTTTCATATGAGCTAGACAATATGCACTCCACAAAAATATGTTGTCAGTCCCTTTAAGCTCATGTGTGTTCCTGTAGAAACTTTTATGTGCTTGTTTGCTTTAAAGACGGGGACACTCTAAAATAGTGCCAACGTTTTTTGAGCTGCTGCATTTCATGCTCTGAAAATCTGCTTGTGAGATCACTGGGCGAAAAAGACCTGTTTGTGACTTTTGGGTTCATGCGTATCTAGCACTCCTCTCTCTTGGCTGTGAAGCTGAATGGTTGTTAACACAGGCGGTAGATTAGTTATGCCAAGGCTACGGGGACATGAATAAGTGCGGCACCAGTTCTCTAAAGAAAGTATTTTATGCCGAAATACTGCTACACAGGGCATTAGAAATAAGCACAGCAGACGACACTAGACGGCGCCGAATCGTATGAAATGTGAAACTGAGGTCGAAGAGCTGCTTTTCTCCCTCAATAACATCTTGCCAACCGCTTCCTGAGTTTTGGAATAAAATTTTGCAGTTTGAAATCAGATGAGGAGTGTCTGCGTATTGCAGGCAGGAGTGTGTTTTGTCGCAACGCGACATCATAGACTTTGCGCATCGTGTTGCTTTCTTGTTACACGGCAAAGAAAGGCTAGCCCTGGTATTCCGAGTCCTTCCTTTACCCGACCCTCCAGTGGAGGAGATCCTTTAAATTGATTTTCCCGTGATGGGAATTGTGGAATCCTCCCGTCAGTCGAGTGGAGGGAGCAAATGGAGTGGAGGAGGGACTCTGAATGCGGCCCTACAACTGGCTGGTGTGGCCTGTGTGGTCGTGAAAGCAGTGCAGTGTGAGAGCCGATCATAATGTGCTCGACTTATGCGATTGTGCCGATATGCCAACTGCATGAGTGGCACTGCCGCCTTGTAGTTGTAGCTGGCAGCTTGGCAATTACGATGTGGGAGCCTGTGAACATTTGGATGTTGGGGAGGAGACATGTTTTCCCAAGCACGGCCACAGGAGCGAAGAATGCTTATAATTGCCACCGAACCACATTTATTTGTGCATGCAATTTTCCTCTTGGCAACGCTGAACCGAGTTTTGACGTGTTTGACTGTTGCCTGCACAAACTACCGAGTTGGACCACATTGTAGTCTTGTTGCACATGTTAGAACTATGTCTAAAGTGGCATGTCTGAACGTTACTGGTTTAAAGTTCAGAGTGAAATTGTTGTGTGAGAGGTCCCAAGTTCTCTTGGCCGATTTAAGTGCTTTTTCAAAAAAGAAAAAGGCAAGTGCATCCTGAAGTTCTCTTCCCCTTGCGGGATTAACATCACTGGTTTAATGGCATCAGCTGTGACTATATGCTGAGAAGTCCGTAGGGGCAGCAATAAATGGATTAAGCCCATGTGCATGCAATGTAAACAAGCAAATGGGTGAATGTTAAAATGTTTGGGACAGATGCCATCAAAACATGCATTGCAAATGAATGTGGGTTCATTGCGGTAGTCCTTGAGAAAGCGAGAACTTTATGTCCACAGAGGTAGAGGCTTGGGGCTCCTGAATTTCTTCCCTTCCTCCAAGCTTCTCTTTTGTCAAGCAGGGAATGAACAGATTACGTGAGCTTGATAAACTCCCCTAAGTGTCCCTCTATCCCTTTAGAATCTCCTCCTGGTTATTCAGTTGAATACAGATCACAAAAACGCAGTGTATCCCATATGATGCTGGTAACCTTGCTTGGCTTGCATGCCGTTTGGGGTTGACAATCCAAACATTTGCTGGTTGCTTTTTAAGGGCAGCATTTCCGAAACACCACTCAACCTCCTTGAGTCTTAATTTCCTCTCTTACTTGTAGATACCCCACAAGTGGCACTTGTCGTTGCAAAGCAGGGCTCTTTAATGGACTGTGTGTGCTTTAATTAGTATTCCAAGGGAGGGTGTTTGAATTTCCAGTGTGGCTTGTTGGTTTTGTTTTTCGTTTGCACCGCTTGCGTGCTGGACGTGTTTGAAGTGTGTCGATTGCATCCAGCTAGCTGCATCAAGTCCCTTGAGTGTAGAGGTTAGCATTGTAACGAGTTGTGTGGCCAGAACAATACGCGGTGTTTTGAATGCTTCCAATGAATGTTGTGCGTTGACCGGTCACTGTTGAGGGTGTGGTGAGCCAGTAACCGATCTCGTTGCCAGCTCACTGGCAGGGCGGACTGTAGAGTGTCTATACGTGTGGTTCACTTTGTCAGCAGTTGCATCACTGTATTCACCTTCTTGTGAGGCCTCTCAAGAGCAAATGCTCACTTCTTAAGCAAACCTGAAAGGGTGTTACTAAGGTGTTGTTCGAAGTCGCTTGGTGATCTACACCACGCCTGCTTGAGTGATGAAGTGGCACCAACTCGCTTGACATCGTGTGTTTAATGAAGAACTGTGACAAAAATCAGTGTTTCCACAAGTGTCCCTCCTAGCATCGTTAACGCTCTCTGCATACTCATGTTTGGGGTTACTACCAGTTTCCTTCGCAATTCCGCTGGTTTCTGCGATGCTAAATGAAAAGCGTGAAGTGGGTTATTTGTCGCCAGTTTTTGTGTTTGAAAGAATGATTGGCTGTTTTTCAAGTCTGTTAGTTATCGCACTCTCTTGCTCAGTTTTACCCTGTGTTGTAAACGATTTCCCTCAAGGTGCAACCAAAGTTTTTTTCTGAGGCTGGTGTTTTTTCGCTGTGTTTTGAGTCCCTGGGTCTGCTCCCGAAACTTGTTTGGTTTACACCATGCTTGGAGTTAATTGTTGAAGTACTTGTTGACTCTTTCGGGACGGTTTATCTGGGTATCGATTTAGTTGTTGGAAGGGCTTGAAAGTAGCGTGGGAGCGGTTAGGCTTAGCCATTTCCAGTAACATTTGTCGGAATGGGTTCTGCGGACTGCAGTTTTCAATCATGCAAGTAGTGCTGACTTTGAGGCTTGAACTGGCTATAGTGAATGTTCTGAATTCAAACTGCAGATTGTGCAACTGTTGATGTCTAAAATGCTTATGGAGTTGCATTTGGTCTGCTTGAAACCTCTCTAGGGGGAATGTTGTTCAACGAAACTGTACCGAGCTAATTTAGTGTGTGGGGGTTTTGCTGCAAGTGTGTTCAAGGAAAGGGCTTAGGCTTCATCATACCATTTATTGTTCACGAATTTGCTGACATGTGCTAGGCGATTGTGGAATTCCTGTGCTGGCGTTGTCACCCATCCGAGAGTGAAAATCGGACGCCATCTCGTGGCAGGACGGCTCAGCGCATATTCTGAACCTTTTGATGTGCAAATGGTTTTCTCCGCTTTCCGTTCCTATTTTGCGTCTAAGGGGGATTATTCTTAGATGCAGCTGTCCACGCAGGTATTATATTTATTTGTTTTTAACTCGCGCCCGATTTTCACAGCCAGAAGTTGCACAGAAATTTTCAGCACAGGACAAGCTGTTCAAGGATGGTAGAGCATAACTTACTATTATGCTAAGATGAAGCCTTCCCGCTTGTAGTCCATGAGCCCATATACACCCCGAAACTCAGTTCCGGAATATTCAGAGTAAAAAAAATGTAAAGCTAGAAGCTGTAACGCAATGGTGACCCTTTCTATGTGCAAAAAGGGGGCTCACTGCACAGTATTACGTTGCAGATAACACGCCTGCACACCCAGCTTGGAAGCAAGCAGAAAGTGCGGTAGCAGCAGTACCGTGCAGTCGCTGCTGCAGTTCGCAGCAGAATCCCCTTCGCTTGTTTTATTTTTCTTTTTAATTTGGTGCTTGTGCTTGGTGGACTGTGGTACTGAAAATCGTACAGCGACATACCGTTCTGCTTAAAAACACCAAACACCTCCCTCCCGTTTTTCCCACTATTTTTTTTTTTAATTTTGCTCCTGTGTTTGCATTTGCGCCTGCCGTAGAGTCTGATGAGGCAAATGTGCAAGTGTGGTTGACATTCAGTGACGATAATGAGTATTCACTGGCGTGGTCGCAGTTTCTATTTGATTCTAACACACGTGTGATTTCAGAAAAAGGCTTTGCATACAGTGCATTTTGAAATGACGGGTACTGAGATGGTCATATCTCCTGTCGTACGTAATGTCATCTGGTAAGCATGTCTGATCGAAGTGTGTCGTCATGGAGTTTGGTTAGATTCAGTTTATTTGCACTAACTATAATTTGCGTGTGGTGGTTGCTTAAACGAGTGATGCGCTGTATTGTCGGCTGCGTTACAACTTACAGCTCGTCTTTTAAGTGTGAAAAAGTAGACTTATGTCGATGGCGTCTTGCGTTCTTCCGTTATTTAACAAAGTTTGAGGCCATGGTTGTCGCCAGCAATCGTTGCACAGCTGTTTGGCGTGTGGCCCAGTTGACTGCTTTCCGTGCGTGTTATGTTAATCTTGTTTGCAGAATGAGGGCGGTAGCGCGTCTGCCGTATCGTCAAAAAAGCATGGAAATGCGGGTGTTCTTTATTACCTTATTGTTTTTTGTTGTCCCTGACATTCTCATTTCGTTGGACGATCACTTGCGACTGGACGAGGGCGTTGCGCGACTGTTGTGAAAAACCATTGTGATAACCCTAATCGATTGTTGGTGATTATTTGTTCTTTTTTCTTCCCTTTTCCTCGTTTTTTTTCCTTGAAGAAAAGGAGTTGACGCAGAGTCTGTTGCTGTTTGAAAAGACTTCTATATATAAATCTATATGTATACATATTTACATGCGTCTGTGTGCAACTTTTTTTTCCCAGCGTGCCTTTTTGTGGCCACCTTAAAGGAGTCGACTGGGCTGAATTTTAGTTGTGAAAAGCCTGTGTGCTGGAATGATTGATAATGAGGTTTAACGCGCTGACACTACACAGGCAATGAGGTGACCTGTAGCGGAGGACTCCGGATTAATTTCAACCACCTGGGGTTCTTTAACGTGTGCTGAAATCTTAAACACACGGGCGTTATTTCTTTTTGCTTCCTGTCTGCAGTTGCCTGTCTGCAGTTTAGATGTAGCAATGGCGCGTTCAAGCTTTAGAAGCAAGTATGGAACACTATTCTTTTTGAAATTGGAGAACTTTACAGTTCTGGTGCAAGGATTTAGAAAACATTCTAGAGGATGACAAAGACAGCCAGTGCTATTTCTTCGCGAGACAGCCTATGGGTGGCAACAGCGTTGTGCTGCTAATGTGGAGAGAACGAAAGAGAAACTATTCATATCAGACTGAACCTGCTCAGCAACCTTGGCTGCTCTGTCTCTCAGGGCTTGTTGCATCATCAGATCAGAGCAGCCCAGCTCCGGGGCGGTGATTGGGGGTTGAGGGTTGTCGGGGCAGGCCTACATGTGGGTCTGTACAGTAACCTTCGTTCCACATGTGAAGTTGGGAGAGGTGGATATGGTAGAGGAGAGCTCTGTTAGGTACGGATTCTGTTTAGGATTCTCCAGACCTGTTCCATGTAGCTGAAAGAAGGCCAGACCTACATCTGGCTCTGTACAGTGGCCTTCGTTCCACATGATGTGCAGTTGGGAGAGGTGAATATGGTGTAGGAGAGCTCTGTTAGGTATGGATTCTGTTCAGGGTTCTCCAGAGCTGTTCCATGTAGCTGAAAGAAGGGCAGGCCTACATGTGGCTATTTACAGTGGTCTTCGTTCCACATAATGTGCAGTTGGGAGAGGTGAATACGGCGGAGGAGAGCTCTTAGGTACGGATTCTGTTTAGGATTCTCCAGAGCTGTAAAATGTAGCCGAAAGAGCAGGCCTACATGTGGCTCTATTCAGTGGCCTTCGTTACACATGATGTGCAGCTGCGAGAGGAGAATAGGGAGGGGTGATTATGGTGGAGAATTGCTCTCTTAGGTACATATTCAGTTTGTAGGATTCTCCAAAGCTGTTCCATGTAGCAGAAAGAAGGGCAGGCCTACATGTGGCTCTGCACAGTGACCTTCGTTCCACATGATGTGTAGTTGGCAGAGGAGAATAGGGAGAGGTGAATACGGTGGAGAATTGCTGTTAGGTACAGATTCTGTTTGTAGGATTCTCAAGACCTGTTCCATGTAGCTGAAAGAAAGGCAGGCCTACATGTGGCTCTGTACAGTGGCCTTCGTTCCACATGATGTGCACTTGCGAGAGGCGAATACGGTGGAGGATTGCTCTGTTAGGTACAGATTCTGTACGTACGATTATCCAGAGCTGTTCCATGTAGCTAAAAGAAGGGCAGACCTACACGTGGCTCTGTACAGTTACCTTCGTTCCACATGATGTGCAGTTGGGAGAGGTGAATACGGTGGAGAGCTCTGTTAGGTATGGATTCTGTTTAGGTTCTCCAGAGCTGTTCCATGTAGCTGAAAGAAAGGCAGGCCTACATGTGGCTCTTTACAGTTGCCTTCGTTCCACATGATGTGCAGTTGGTAGAGGTGAATACGGTGGACGAGAGTTGTGTTAGGTACGGATTCTGTTTAGGGTTCTCCAGAGCTGTTCCATGTAGCTGAAAGAAGGGCAGGCCTACATGTGGCTCTGTACAGTGGCCTTCGTTGCACATGATGTGCAGTTGGGAGAGGTGAATACGGTGGAAGATTGCTCTGTTAGGTACAGATTCTGTACGTACGATTATCCAGAGCTGTTCCATGTAGCTGAAAGAAGGGCAGGCCTACATGTGGCTCTGTACAGTGGCCTTCGTTCCACTTAATGTGCATTCAGGAGAGGAGAATACGGTGGAGGAGAGCTCTGTTAGGTACGGATTCTGTTTAGGATTCTCTAGAACTGTTCCATGTAAGTGAAAGAACGGCAGGTCTACACGTGGCTCTGTACAGTGGCCTTTGTTCCACATAATGTGCAGTTGGGAGAGGAGAATAGGGAGAGGTGAATACGGTGGAGGAGAGCTCTGTTAGGTACGGATTCTATTTGTAGGATTCTCCAGAGCTGTTCCATGTAGCTGAAAGAAAGGCAGGCCTACACGTGGCTCTGTACAGTGGCCTTCGTTCCACATGATGTGCAGTTGGTAGAGGTGAATACGGTGGAGGAGAGCTGTGTTAGGTACGGATTCTGTTTAGGGTTCTCCAGAGCTGTTCCATGTAGCTGAAAGAAGGGCAGGCCTACATGTGGCTCTGTACAGTGGCCTTCGTTCCACATGATGTGCAGTTGGGATAGGTGAATACGGTGGAGAGCTCTGTTAGGTACAGATTCTGTACGTACGATTATCCAGAGCTGTTCCATGTAGCTAAAAGAAGGGCAGGCCTACACGTGGCTATGTACAGTGGCCTTCGTTCCACATTATGTGCAGTTTTGAGAGGTGAATACGGTGGAGGATTGCTCTGTTAGGTACAGATTCTGTTTAGGATTCTCCAGAGCTGTTCCATGTAGCTGAAAGAAGGGCAGGCCTACATGTGGCTCTGTACAGTGGCCTTCGTTCCACATGATGTGCACTTGGGAGAGGTGAATACGGTGGAGGCTTGCTCTGTTAGGTACAGATTCTGTACGTACGATTATCCAGAGCTGTTCCATGTAGCTAAAAGAAGGGCAGGCCTACACGTGGCTATGTACAGTGGCCTTCGTTCCACATGATGTGCAGTTGGGAGAGGTTAATACGGTGAAGGAGAGCTCTCTTAGGTACGGATTCTGTTTAGGATTCTCCAGAGCTGTTCCATGTAGCTGAAAGAAGGGCAGGCCTACATGTGGCTCTGTACAGTGGCCTTCGTTCCACATGATGTGCAGTTGGGAGAGGTGAATACGGTGGAGGAGAGCTCTGTTAGGTACGAATTCTGTTTAGGATTCTCCAGAGCTGTTCCATGTAGCTGAAAGAAGGCCAGGCCTACATGTGGCTCTGTACAGTGGCCTTCGTTCCACATGATGTGCACTTGGGAGAGGTGAATACGATGTTGGAGAGGTTTGTGAGGTATGGATTCTGTTTAGGATTCTCCAGAGCTGTTCCACGTAGCTGAAAGAAGGGCAGGCCTACATGTGGCTCTGTACAGTGGCCTTCGTTGCACATGATGTGCAGTTGGGAGAGGTGAATACGGTGGAAGATTGCTCTGTTAGGTACAGATTCTGTACGTACGATTATCCAGAGCTGTTCCATGTAGCTGAAAGAAGGGCAGGCCTACATGTGGCTCTGTACAGTGGCCTTCGTTCCACTTATGGAGGAGAGCTGTGTTAGGTACGGATTCTGTTAGGTACGGATTCTGTTTAGGGTTCTCCAGAGCTGTTCCATGTAGCTGAAAGAAGGGCAGGCCTACATGTGGCTCTGTACAGTGGCCTTCGTTCCACATGATGTGCAGTTGGGATAGGTGAATACGGTGGAGAGCTCTGTTAGGTACAGATTCTGTACGTACGATTATCCAGAGCTGTTCCATGTAGCTAAAAGAAGGGCAGGCCTACACGTGGCTATGTACAGTGGCCTTTGTTCCACATTATGTGCAGTTGGGAGAGGTGAATACGGTGGAGGATTGCTCTGTTAGGTACAGATTCTGTTTAGGATTCTCCAGAGCTGTTCCATGTAGCTGAAAGAAGGGTAGGCCTACATGTGGCTCTGTACAGTGGCCTTCGTTCCACATGATGTGCACTTGGGAGAGGTGAATACGGTGGAGGATTGCTCTGTTAGGTACAGATTCTGTACGTACGATTATCCAGAGCTGTTCCATGTAGCTAAAAGAAGGGCAGGCCTACACGTGGCTATGTACAGTGGCCTTCGTTCCACATGATGTGCAGTTGGGAGAGGTTAATACGGTGAAGGAGAGCTCTCTTAGGTACGGATTCTGTTTAGGATTCTCCAGAGCTGTTCTATGTAGCTAATAGAAGGGCAGGCCTACACGTGGCTATGTACAGTGGCCTTCGTTCCACATGATGTGCAGTTGGGAGAGGTGAATACGGTGGAAGAGAGCTCTGTTAGGTACGAATTCTGTTTAGGATTCTCCAGAGCTGTTCCATGTAGCTGAAAGAAGGCCAGGCCTACATGTGGCTCTGTACAGTGGCCTTCGTTCCACATGATGTGCACTTGGGAGAGGTGAATACGATGTTGGAGAGGTTTGTGAGGTATGGATTCTGTTTAGGATTCTCCAGAGCTGTTCCACGTAGCTGAAAGAAGGGCAGGCCTACATGTGGCTCTGTACAGTGGCCTTCGTTGCACATGATGTGCAGTTGGGAGAGGTGAATACGGTGGAAGATTGCTCTGTTAGGTACAGATTCTGTACGTACGATTATCCAGAGCTGTTCCATGTAGCTGAAAGAAGGGCAGGCCTACATGTGGCTCTGTACAGTGGCCTTCGTTCCACTTAATGTGCATTCAGGAGAGGAGAATACGGTGGAGGAGAGCTCTGTTAGGTACGGATTCTGTTTAGGATTCTCTAGAACTGTTCCATGTAAGTGAAAGAACGGCAGGTCTACACGTGGCTCTGTACAGTGGCCTTTGTTCCACATAATGTGCAGTTGGGAGAGGAGAATAGGGAGAGGTGAATACGGTGGAGGAGAGCTCTGTTAGGTACGGATTCTATTTGTAGGATTCTCCAGAGCTGTTCAATGTAGCTGAAAGAAGGGCAGACCTACATCTGGCTCTGTACAGTGGCCTTCGTTCCACATGATGTGCAGTTGGGAGAGGTGAATATGGTGTAGGAGAGCTCTGTTAGGTATGGATTCTGTTCAGGGTTCTCCAGAGCTGTTCCATGTAGCTGAAAGAAGGGCAGGCCTACATGTGGCTATTTACAGTGGTCTTCGTTCCACATAATGTGCAGTTGGGAGAGGTGAATACGGCGGAGGAGAGCTCTTAGGTACGGATTCTGTTTAGGATTCTCCAGAGCTGTAAAATGTAGCCGAAAGAGCAGGCCTACATGTGGCTCTATTCAGTGGCCTTCGTTACACATGATGTGCAGCTGGGAGAGGAGAATAGGGAGGGGTGAATATGGTGGAGAATTGCTCTCTTAGGTACATATTCAGTTTGTAGGATTCTCCAAAGCTGTTCCATGTAGCAGAAAGAAGGGCAGGCCTACATGTGGCTCTGCACAGTGACCTTCGTTCCACATGATGTGTAGTTGGCAGAGGAGAATAGGGAGAGGTGAATACGGTGGAGAATTGCTGTTAGGTACAGATTCTGTTTGTAGGATTCTCAAGACCTGTTCCATGTAGCTGAAAGAAAGGCAGGCCTACATGTGGCTCTGTACAGTGGCCTTCGTTCCACATGATGTGCACTTGCGAGAGGCGAATACGGTGGAGGGTTGCTCTGTTAGGTACAGATTCTGTACGTACGATTATCCAGAGCTGTTCCATGTAGCTAAAAGAAGGGCAGACCTACACGTGGCTCTGTACAGTTACCTTCGTTCCACATGATGTGCAGTTGGGAGAGGTGAATACGGTGGAGAGCTCTGTTAGGTATGGATTCTGTTTAGGTTCTCCAGAGCTGTTCCATGTAGCTGAAAGAAACGCATGCCTACATGTGGCTCTTTACAGTTGCCTTCGTTCCACATGATGTGCAGTTGGTAGAGGTGAATACGGTATACGAGAATTGTTTTAGGTACGGATTCTGTTTAGGGTTCTCCAGAGCTGTTCCATGTAGCTGAAAGAAGGGCAGGCCTACATGTGGCTCTGTACAGTGGCCTTCGTTGCACATGATGTGCAGTTGGGAGAGGTGAATACGGTGGAAGATTGCTCTGTTAGGTACAGATTCTGTACGTACGATTATCCAGAGCTGTTCCATGTAGCTGAAAGAAGGGCAGGCCTACATGTGGCTCTGTACAGTGGCCTTCGTTCCACTTAATGTGCATTCAGGAGAGGAGAATACGGTGGAGGAGAGCTCTGTTAGGTACGGATTCTGTTTAGGATTCTCTAGAACTGTTCCATGTAAGTGAAAGAACGGCAGGTCTACACGTGGCTCTGTACAGTGGCCTTTGTTCCACATAATGTGCAGTTGGGAGAGGAGAATAGGGAGAGGTGAATACGGTGGAGGAGAGCTCTGTTAGGTACGGATTCTATTTGTAGGATTCTCCAGAGCTGTTCCATGTAGCTGAAAGAAAGGCAGGCCTACACGTGGCTCTGTACAGTGGCCTTCGTTCCACATGATGTGCAGTTGCTAGAGGTGAATACGGTGGAGGAGAGCTGTGTTAGGTACGGATTCTGTTTAGGGTTCTCCAGAGCTGTTCCATGTAGCTGAAAGAAGGGCAGGCCTACATGTGGCTCTGTACAGTGGCCTTCGTTCCACATGATGTGCAGTTGGGATAGGTGAATACGGTGGAGAGCTCTGTTAGGTACAGATTCTGTACGTACGATTATCCAGAGCTGTTCCATGTAGCTAAAAGAAGGGCAGGCCTACACGTGGCTATGTACAGTGGCCTTCGTTCCACATTATGTGCAGTTTTGAGAGGTGAATACGGTGGAGGATTGCTCTGTTAGGTACAGATTCTGTTTAGGATTCTCCAGAGCTGTTCCATGTAGCTGAAAGAAGGGCAGGCCTACATGTGGCTCTGTACAGTGGCCTTCGTTCCACATGATGTGCACTTGGGAGAGGTGAATACGGTGGAGGCTTGCTCTGTTAGGTACAGATTCTGTACGTACGATTATCCAGAGCTGTTCCATGTAGCTAAAAGAAGGGCAGGCCTACACGTGGCTATGTACAGTGGCCTTCGTTCCACATGATGTGCAGTTGGGAGAGGTTAATACGGTGAAGGAGAGCTCTCTTAGGTACGGATTCTGTTTAGGATTCTCCAGAGCTGTTCCATGTAGCTGAAAGAAGGGCAGGCCTACATGTGGCTCTGTACAGTGGCCTTCGTTCCACATGATGTGCAGTTGGGAGAGGTGAATACGGTGGAGGAGAGCTCTGTTAGGTACGAATTCTGTTTAGGATTCTCCAGAGCTGTTCCATGTAGCTGAAAGAAGGCCAGGCCTACATGTGGCTCTGTACAGTGGCCTTCGTTCCACATGATGTGCACTTGGGAGAGGTGAATACGATGTTGGAGAGGTTTGTGAGGTATGGATTCTGTTTAGGATTCTCCAGAGCTGTTCCACGTAGCTGAAAGAAGGGCAGGCCTACATGTGGCTCTGTACAGTGGCCTTCGTTGCACATGATGTGCAGTTGGGAGAGGTGAATACGGTGGAAGATTGCTCTGTTAGGTACAGATTCTGTACGTACGATTATCCAGAGCTGTTCCATGTAGCTGAAAGAAGGGCAGGCCTACATGTGGCTCTGTACAGTGGCCTTCGTTCCACTTATGGAGGAGAGCTGTGTTAGGTACGGATTCTGTTAGGTACGGATTCTGTTTAGGGTTCTCCAGAGCTGTTTCATGTAGCTGAAAGAAGGGCAGGCCTACATGTGGCTCTGTACAGTGGCCTTCGTTCCACATGATGTGCAGTTGGGATAGATGAATACGGTGGAGAGCTCTGTTAGGTACAGATTCTGTACGTACGATTATCCAGAGCTGTTCCATGTAGCTAAAAGAAGGGCAGGCCTACACGTGGCTATGTACAGTGGCCTTTGTTCCACATTATGTGCAGTTGGGAGAGGTGAATACGGTGGAGGATTGCTCTGTTAGGTACAGATTCTGTTTAGGATTCTCCAGAGCTGTTCCATGTAGCTGAAAGAAGGGTAGGCCTACATGTGGCTCTGTACAGTGGCCTTCGTTCCACATGATGTGCACTTGGGAGAGGTGAATACGGTGGAGGATTGCTCTGTTAGGTACAGATTCTGTACGTACGATTATCCAGAGCTGTTCCATGTAGCTAAAAGAAGGGCAGGCCTACACGTGGCTATGTACAGTGGCCTTCGTTCCACATGATGTGCAGTTGGGAGAGGTTAATACGGTGAAGGAGAGCTCTCTTAGGTACGGATTCTGTTTAGGATTCTCCAGAGCTGTTCCATGTCGCTAATAGAAGGGCAGGCCTACACGTGGCTATGTACAGTGGCCTTCGTTCCACATGATGTGCAGTTGGGAGAGGTGAATACGGTGGAAGAGAGCTCTGTTAGGTACGAATTCTGTTTAGGATTCTCCAGAGCTGTTCCATGTAGCTGAAAGAAGGCCAGGCCTACATGTGGCTCTGTACAGTGGCCTTCGTTCCACATGATGTGCACTTGGGAGAGGTGAATACGATGTTGGAGAGGTTTGTGAGGTATGGATTCTGTTTAGGATTCTCCAGAGCTGTTCCACGTAGCTGAAAGAAGGGCAGGCCTACATGTGGCTCTGTACAGTGGCCTTCGTTGCACATGATGTGCAGTTGGGAGAGGTGAATACGGTGGAAGATTGCTCTGTTAGGTACAGATTCTGTACGTACGATTATCCAGAGCTGTTCCATGTAGCTGAAAGAAGGGCAGGCCTACATGTGGCTCTGTACAGTGGCCTTCGTTCCACTTAATGTGCATTCAGGAGAGGAGAATACGGTGGAGGAGAGCTCTGTTAGGTACGGATTCTGTTTAGGATTCTCTAGAACTGTTCCATGTAAGTGAAAGAACGGCAGGTCTACACGTGGCTCTGTACAGTGGCCTTTGTTCCACATAATGTGCAGTTGGGAGAGGAGAATAGGGAGAGGTGAATACGGTGGAGGAGAGCTCTGTTAGGTACGGATTCTATTTGTAGGATTCTCCAGAGCTGTTCCATGTAGCTGAAAGAAAGGCAGGCCTACACGTGGCTCTGTACAGTGGCCTTCGTTCCACATGATGTGCAGTTGGTAGAGGTGAATACGGTGGAGGAGAGCTGTGTTAGGTACGGATTCTGTTTAGGGTTCTCCAGAGCTGTTCCATGTAGCTGAAAGAAGGGCAGGCCTACATGTGGCTCTGTACAGTGGCCTTCGTTCCACATGATGTGCAGTTGGGATAGGTGAATACGGTGGAGAGCTCTGTTAGGTACAGATTCTGTACGTACGATTATCCAGAGCTGTTCCATGTAGCTAAAAGAAGGGCAGGCCTACACGTGGCTATGTACAGTGGCCTTTGTTCCACATTATGTGCAGTTGGGAAGAGGTGAATACGGTGGAGGATTGCTCTGTTAGGTACAGATTCTGTTTAGGATTCTCCAGAGCTGTTCCATGTAGCTGAAAGAAGGGCAGGCCTACATGTGGCTCTGTACAGTGGCCTTCGTTCCACATGATGTGCACTTGGGAGAGGTGAATACGGTGGAGGATTGCTCTGTTAGGTACAGATTCTGTACGTACGATTATCCAGAGCTGTTCCATGTAGCTAAAAGAAGGGCAGGCCTACACGTGGCTATGTACAGTGGCCTTCGTTCCACATGATGTGCAGTTGGGAGAGGTTAATACGGTGAAGGAGAGCTCTCTTAGGTACAAATTCTGTTTAGGATTCTCCAGAGCTGTTCCATGTAGCTAATAGAAGGGCAGGCCTACACGTGGCTATGTACAGTGGCCTTCGTTCCACATGATGTGCAGTTGGGAGAGGTGAATACGGTGGAGGAGAGCTCTGTTAGGTACGAATTCTGTTTAGGATTCTCCAGAGCTGTTCCATGTAGCTGAAAGAAGGCCAGGCCTACATGTGGCTCTGTACAGTGGCCTTCGTTCCACATGATGTGCACTTGGGAGAGGTGAATACGATGTTGGAGAGGTTTGTGAGGTGTGGATTCTGTTTAGGATTCTCCAGAGCTGTTCCACGTAGCTGAAAGAAGGGCAGGCCTACATGTGGCTCTGTACAGTGGCCTTCGTTCCACATGATGTGCAGTTGGGAGAGGTGAATACGGTGGAAGATTGCTCTGTTAGGTACAGATTCTGTACGTACGATTATCCAGAGCTGTTCCATGTAGCTGAAAGAAGGGCAGGCCTACATGTGGCTCTGTACAGTGGCCTTCGTTCCACTTAATGTGCATTCAGGAGAGGAGAATACGGTGGAGGAGAGCTCTGTTAGGTACGGATTCTGTTTAGGATTCTCTAGAACTGTTCCATGTAAGTGAAAGAACGGCAGGTCTACACGTGGCTCTGTACAGTGGCCTTTGTTCCACATAATGTGCAGTTGGGAGAGGAGAATAGGGAGAGGTGAATACGGTGGAGGAGAGCTCTGTTAGGTACGGATTCTATTTGTAGGATTCTCCAGAGCTGTTCCATGTAGCTGAAAGAAAGGCAGGCCTACACGTGGCTCTGTACAGTGGCCTTCGTTCCACATGATGTGCAGTTGGTAGAGGTGAATACGGTGGAGAGCTGTGTTAGGTACGGATTCTGTTTAGGGTTCTCCAGAGCTGTTCCATGTAGCTGAAAGAAGGGCAGGCCTACATGTGGCTCTGTACAGTGGCCTTCGTTCCACATGATGTGCACTTGGGAGAGGTGAATACGGTGGAGGATTGCTCTGTTAGGTACAGATTCTGTACGTACGATTATCCAGAGCTGTTCCATGTAGCTAATAGAAGGGCAGGCCTACACGTGGCTATGTACAGTGGCCTTCGTTCCACATGATGTGCAGTTGGGAGAGGTTAATACGGTGAAGGAGAGCTCTGTTAGGTACGGATTCTGTTTAGGATTCTCCAGAGCTGTTCCATGTAGCTGAAAACGGCAGGCCTACATGTGGCTCTGTACAGTGGCCTTCGTTCCACATGATGTGCACTTGGGAGAGGTGAATACGATGTTGGAGAAGTTTGTGAGGTATGGATTCTGCTTAGGATTCTCCAGAGCTGTTCCACGTAGCTGAAAGAAGGGCAGGCCTACATGTGGCTCTGTACAGTGGCCTTCGTTGCACATGATGTGCAGTTGGGAGAGGTGAATACGATGGAAGATTGCTCTGTTAGGTACAGATTCTGTACGTACGATTATCCAGAGCTGTTCCATGTAGCTGAAAGAAGGGCAGGCTTACATGTGGCTCTGTACAGTGGCCTTCGTTCCACTTAATGTGCATTCAGGAGAGGAGAATACGGTGGAGGAGAGCTCTGTTAGGTACAGATTCTGTTTAGGATTCTCTAGAACTGTTCCATGTAAGTGAAAGAACGGCAGGTCTACACGTGGCTCTGTACAGTGGCCTTTGTTCCACATAATGTGCAGTTGGGAGAGGAGAATAGGGAGAGGTGAATACGGTGGAGGAGAGCTCTGTTAGGTACGGATTCTGTTTAGGATTCTCCAGAGCTGTTCCATGTAGCTAATAGAAGGGCAGGCCTACACGTGGCTATGTACAGTGGCCTTCGTTCCACATGATGTGCAGTTGGGAGAGGTGAATACGGTGGAGGAGAGCTCTGTTAGGTACGAATTCTGTTTAGGATTCTCCAGAGCTGTTCCATGTAGCTGAAAGAAGGCCAGGCCTACATGTGGCTCTGTACAGTGGCCTTCGTTCCACATGATGTGCACTTGGGAGAGGTGAATACGATGTTGGAGAGGTTTGTGAGGTATGGATTCTGTTTAGGATTCTCCAGAGCTGTTCCACGTAGCTGAAAGAAGGGCAGGCCTACATGTGGCTCTGTACAGTGGCCTTCGTTGCACATGATGTGCAGTTGGGAGAGGTGAATACGGTGGAAGATTGCTCTGTTAGGTACAGATTCTGTACGTACGATTATCCAGAGCTGTTCCATGTAGCTGAAAGAAGGGCAGGCCTACATGTGGCTCTGTACAGTGGCCTTCGTTCCACTTAATGTGCATTCAGGAGAGGAGAATACGGTGGAGGAGAGCTCTGTTAGGAACGGATTCTGTTTAGGATTCTCTAGAACTGTTCCATGTAAGTGAAAGAACGGCAGGTCTACACGTGGCTCTGTACAGTGGCCTTTGTTCCACATAATGTGCAGTTGGGAGAGGAGAATAGGGAGAGGTGAATACGGTGGAGGAGAGCTCTGTTAGGTACGGATTCTATTTGTAGGATTCTCCAGAGCTGTTCCATGTAGCTGAAAGAAAGGCAGGCCTACACGTGGCTCTGTACAGTGGCCTTCGTTCCACATGATGTGCAGTTGGTAGAAGTGAATACGGTGGAGGAGAGCTGTGTTAGGTGCGGATTCTGTTCAGGGTTCTCCAGAGCTGTTCCATGTAGCTGAAAGAAGGGCAGGCCTACATGTGGCTCTGTACAGTGGCCTTCGTTCCACATGATGTGCACTTGGGAGAGGTGAATACGGTGGAGGATTGCTCTGTTAGGTACAGATTCTGTACGTACGATTATCCAGAGCTGTTCCATGTAGCTAATAGAAGGGCAGGCCTACACGTGGCTATGTACAGTGGCCTTCGTTCCACATGATGTGCAGTTGGGAGAGGTTAATACGGTGAAGGAGAGCTCTGTTAGGTACGGATTCTGTTTAGGATTCTCCAGAGCTGTTCCATGTAGCTGAAAGAAGGGCAGGCCTACATGTGGCTCTGTACAGTGGCCTTCGTTCCACATGATGTGCACTTGGGAGAGGTGAATACGATGTTGGAGAGGTTTGTGAGGTATGGATTCTGCTTAGGATTCTCCAGAGCTGTTCCACGTAGCTGAAAGAAGGGCAGGCCTACATGTGGCTCTGTACAGTGGCCTTCGTTGCACATGATGTGCAGTTGGGAGAGGTGAATACGGTGGAAGATTGCTCTGTTAGGTACAGATTCTGTACGTACGATTATCCAGAGCTGTTCCATGTAGCTGAAAGAAGGGCAGGCCTACATGTGGCTCTGTACAGTGGCCTTCGTTCCACTTAATGTGCATTCAGGAGAGGAGAATACGGTGGAGGAGAGCTCTGTTAGGTACGGATTCTGTTTAGGATTCTCTAGAACTGTTCCATGTAAGTGAAAGAACGGCAGGTCTACACGTGGCTCTGTACAGTGGCCTTTGTTCCACATAATGTGCAGTTGGGAGAGGAGAATAGGGAGAGGTGAATAGGGTGGAGGAGAGCTCTGTTAGGTACGGATTCTGTTTAGTATTTTCCAGAGCTGTTCCATGTAGCTGAAAGAAGGGCAGGCCTACAAGTGGCTATGTACAGTGGCCTTTGTTCCACAAACTGTGCAGTTGGGAGAGGAGAATAAGGAGAGGTGAATACGGTGGAGGATTTCTCTGTTAGGTACAGATTCTATTTGTAGGATTCTCCAGAGCTGTTCCATGTAGCTGAAAGAAAGGCAGGCCTACACGTGGCTCAGTACAGTGGCCTTCGTTCCACATGATGTGCAGTTGGTAGAGGTGAATACGGTGGAGGAGAGCTGTGTTAGGTACGGATTCTGTTTAGGGTTCTCCAGAGCTGTTCCTTGTAGCTGAAAGAAGGGCAGGCCTACATGTGGTTCTGTACAGTGGCCTTCGTTCCACTTAATGTGCAGTCAGGAGAGGAGAATAGGAAGAGGTCAATACGGTGGAGCATTGCTCTGTTAGTTACGGATTCTGTTGGTAGGATTCTCCAGAGCTGTTCCATGTAGCTGAAAGAAGGGCAGGCCTACATGTGGCTCTGTAAAGTGACCTTGGTTCCACATGATGTGCAGTTGGGAGAGGTGAATACGGTGGAGAGCTCTGTTAGGTACAGATTCTGTTTAGGTTCTCCAGAGCTGTTCCATGTAGCTGAAAGAAAGGCAGGCCTACATGTGGCTCTTTACAGTTGCCTTCGTTCCACATGATGTGCAGTTGGTAGAGGTGAATACGGTGGACGAGAGTTGTGTTAGGTACGGATTCTGTTTAGGGTTCTCCAGAGCTGTTCCATGTAGCTGAAAGAAGGGCAGGCCTACATGTGGCTCTGTACAGTGGCCTTCGTTCCACTTAATGTGCAGTCAGGAGAGGAGAATGGGAAGAGGTCAATACGGTGGAGGATTGCTCTGTTAGTTACGGATTCTGTTGGTAGGATTCTCCAGAGCTGTTCCATGTAGCTGAAAGAAGGGCAGGCCTACATGTGGCTCTGTACAGTGGCCTTCTTTCCTCTTAATGTGCAGTTGGGAGAGGAGAATAGGGAGAGGTGAATACGGTGGAGGATTGCTGTGTTAGGTACAGATTGTGTTTGTAGGATTCTCCAGAGCTGCTCCGTGTAGCTGAAAGAAGTGCAGGCCTACATGTGGCTACACATGATGTGCAGTTAGGAGATACGGTGGAGGAGACTCAGGAGAGCTAGTTAACTCTTTCACGACGGCGCCATAGGCAATCGGAAGCCGGCGTCCGATGATTTTAAATATCCCGCAAAATCTGAAACCCGCGCTCCAAACACAACTATCGCCGTCTTGTGTGTTCATTGGCAACTTCTCTTTCAATTTCGGTTTTGTTTATTTATGTGTCTCGTGTGGTGGCGGCATAGCAAGAGAAATTTAAATTGAATCGAAGGGGGAGGGCAGGAGGAGGAAAAATGGCGTTGGGTTCGCGCCGCGCTCCCTACAGTCGGACTGCTGTAGCAAGCACTTTGGCAGCTCCTGCTGTCGATTTTTCTGATTCCAGCAGCAGTGAGGGGTCAAGCAATGATGTGGGATCTTCAGATTTTCTGTTAGGACGACGAAGCTCCGGTTCAGGTGCCTCGCTCTTCAACAAGCGCTGGCAGGTAATTTCGTTGTAACTCCGCGCTGTATTTATAAACAAAACGTGCTTCTTATCTGACGACTGTGGTTTTGATTTTGTGTTTAGGGTCTCGACAACGTACGGCTAGGGTATTTTGCCAAATGCACCACGCCATATCGCGCTATCACCTTCAAGATAACCTGGCGCTCGTGTCAGATTAGCGCTGCAGCGTTCAGGTGCGACGCTTGTCGAGAGCGCTCGATTTTTTTTCTTGTTTTTTACCACTGAACTGATAAGGATTTTTTGCGAGGACACGAAAGAGTATACCGTAATTACCCGATTCTAACGGGCCCCCTATTCTAACGCGCACCCGATTTTCCTGACGAAAAACCGAAAAAACTTGCACCTCCGATTGTAACGCGCATGGAACTGTGTGAGCAAGAAAAACGAATGCGAGAGAAACGGGTGATTTATTTCCCGAAGTAATCTCACTCATCTCTCTCCTCGTCGCTCTCCGCTGACCACATCTCGTCCTCGGTGCCGTCAGGCACGTTCGCGATGCCACACTTCTGAACTAACGTTCAACCATGGTCGATCCCTAGGGGCATCCTGCCACAATCATCATCAGAGGCGCTGCGGACGGGGCAAGAGCAACGTACATGCCCTCCTCCTCGCAGCTGTTCTTCTCCTTTTTCTTAATCCAGCGGTTCCCCTACGGGAAGATGACGACGGTGGTTGAACGCCAAGCTTAACTCGTGATGGATTCTTTGGTTGGCCAATCGCTAGGGGCATCCTGCCACAATCATCATCAGAGGCGCTGCGGACGGGGCAAGAGCAACGTACATGCCCTCCTCCTCGCAGCTCTTCTTCTCCTTTTTCTTAATCCAGCGGTTCCCCTACGGGAAGATGACGACGGTGGTTGAACGCGAAGCTTAACTCGTGATGGATTCTTTGGTTGGCCAATCCCTAGGGGCATCCTGCCACAATTATCATCAAAGGAACTGCGGACGGGGCGAGAGCAACGTACACGCCCTCCTCTTCGTACTGTGTCTTCTCCTTCAGCAGTTCCCCTACAGGAATATGACGACGGAGGTTGAACGCGAAGTTATTTCGTGATGGATTCTTTGGTTGGCCAATCCCTAGGGACATCCTGCCACAATCATCATCAGAGGCGCTGCGGACGGGGCAAGAGCGACGTACATGCCCTCCTCCTCGCAGCTCTTCTCCTTTTTCTTAATCCAGCGGTTCCCCTACGGGAAGATGACGACGGTGGTTGAACGCGAAGCTTAACTCGTGATGGATTCTTTGGTTGGCCAATCCCTAAGGGCATCCTGCCACAATCATCATCAGAGGAACTGCGGACGGGGCGAGAGCAACGTACACGCCCTCCTCTTCGTACTGTGTCCACCTGCTGCCGCAGCGAGCAGTTGCACCTCGTATGGGCTCCGCAGTTTTCTATCTAAGTGAGCGAAATAACGGACTCCGGTTGAACTTTGTTGTTTCTATCAGATTCACCTCGATGTAGTGCACCTGTGGACACCGCTTTGGACCGTGTGGGTGTATTTTTGACAGAACTTCAACCACTTTCATCGGGCGAGCACGCTAGGCCTAACCTCATCAAATAGGCCTAGTACGATAACGGCCATATGCAGACCTCGTCCGCCGCCGACGGGGAGCGTGCCCCAGCCTCCCCTAGCCTCAACGCCAGCGCGACCGAAGATACTGCGATGCAGCAAGACTCCAGAGAAGGTGAATATTCAGAATCTTCATCAGACTGTAAAGCAAGTTGGATCGACGTCGTCACCAAAGCCCAGCGGCGCCGGCAGCGCAAGATAGACAGTGGGTCTGGTTCAGCGGCTGTTTCGCCCGCAACTCAGGCTCTACCGCTCATGCGTAAAACCACTCCTCGACCCAACCCACTTCCTAGAGATGACTTTAAGCTAGTGCTTCGCCCACAAGATGGCCTCAAGCTCGGGAGCTTGGAAAATGCAGAAATTTCGCTATCTCTGCTCAACGCAATTAACTCCACGTGGTGCCAGGCCTACATTAGGGTGCGCCTCGACACCACGCAGAACATCGCAACGATAAGCACGCCATCGGCAGAAGCAGCCAAAGCCTTGAGCCATATCACCCAAATCAAGATTGGGAATTCCACTCATGTTGTCACTCTCTACGGACTGGCGCCAGACGATTCCGCCAAGGGTATAATTCGAGGGGTGCCGGTGCGTTTCACCGAAGCAGAGATTCTAGCCAACATTGACCAAACTCAGTTCGAAGTCTACGCTTGTTACCGACTTGGCCAATCTTCTATCATCGTTCTCACCTTCGCCGGAACCAGGGTCCCGTACTGTCACACTGTACGGGGCAGAATACTCCTGCACCTTGTACAAGAAGACTTTCCCCGTTTGCACCCAATGCCACGAGTCCGGTCATCGAGCCACGGCCTGCCCACAGCCAAGTGTGAGTGTCTGCCACCAGTGCGGCCTCCGGGATCCCCAGCTGGGTCACACCTGCGAGCCCAAGTGCAACCTGTGCGGCGGCTCCCACCTCACAGCGGCCAAGGGTTGCCCCAATCGGTTCAAGGAGCCCTACCTGCTTCGGAAGAGGGAGTTGGAGAAACGTCGAGCGGAGGAGCGGGCTTCTAGGAAGGACCTGCACGAGCAGCGGGGACGGCCACGCGACCGGTCTACCACCCCGGAAAGGAGGAGGCGCGGCAGCAGCTCGGGCTCCCAGTCCAGATCCACGTCAAGGAACAGGCCAACCGGCCCGAGCGCGACGAACAAACAGGTGAGCTGGGCAGATGTAGCGTCTCCTACTTCTCTCCGTTCCCCAGAATCATTCCGTCTCGACCAAAACAAAGCCTCTCCCACAGGGTGCCAGGAATGCGCACAACTTCGATCGCAACTCGAGCAGCAACGGTTTCCTGCACACTCATAGCCACTCTCCAAGCCCGCCTAGAGGCAATCGAACAAGCTCAATCCGCCAACGCAATTGAAAAGCGCAAGAGGCCGAACAGACAGGACAAACAGCATGACGCATCAATGGACACAAGCCTCCCACCACCTCCAAACACTGAGACACCAAGGCCGACGTCCAACCCCACAGCCACCGAAACCAGCCGGACACAGTGCGATGAACAAACGACACAACCTCCGTGGTTCCAAACAGCTATGATCAACTTTGCCAAATCACTGACCGATGGAATGGACGCCCAATTTAATGCTCTCGGACAGGACATATACAAGCTATCAAACAAGGCCTCAACAATGTCGGGCAGGAAGTGCAGAACCACGTACCTCGCATCGAATGGCTGGAAGCTGGCTTTGCACGCGCTGAACGAGTTGACAGCACTAACACCCGCGCAAATACACGTCCCACCCCATACACAAGGGATCCAAGGCTGGAATACAAGGATATCACTGGATCTCACGATGTCACCACGAAACAATAGGCCCGACGCTACGGCAATTCTGCAATGGAATTGTCGCGGCATAAAAGACAAGACGGGTGCACTTCTACAATACGTGTTATCCTTGGACCCACAACCAGATATAATAGCCCTCCAAGAAACGAATGGAAACACCAGATTGCCTGGATATATAACATACGCCGACCCGTCCGGAAAAGCAACAGCAACCCTCGTGCGGAGCAGTATTTCGGCGACACAGCATCTTACCCCACAGAGGGACTGTGAGCATACGCTTGTGGAGATCCACTCATGCTCGACCAAGAAAAGGACGAACCTATTTATTCTCAACATTTACTGCCGCCCCTCGCGCAAGCAACCCGGAGTACAGGAAACCGTTCAGGAAGCCCTAGGGTTAGCAAGGAACCATCCCACACTTATACTGGGTGATTTTAATGCCCCACATCAGATGTGGGGGTACAAGAACACCACCAAGAAAGGACAGGCGATAGTGAATGTACTCAATCAAAACAACCTTGTCCTACTAAATGAGCCTGAGACCCCAACCAGACTTGGCACAAGTACGTCAAGAGACACGAGCCCAGACCTCTCGTTGCTCGCAGGTTCGCTCGACGTCTCGTGGATGACTACTGAAACTAACCTCGGATCAGACCACTATATTATCCGTCTTGTAGTTAAAGGCAGAAATTATAAAGCCCAAATCGGTACAGCCCGCATTACCGACTGGGACCGATTTCGGAAGACCAGAGAATCTCGGGAGGAATGCACAGAACTCTCGTACCAGGATTGGGTGCGGCAGATCGTCTCAGACGTGAAGGCGCATAGTCAAGTCATCGCCACCACATACAAGAATCCCTGTGTAGACCCGAAACTTAACCACCTCTGGGAGGCCCGTCACAGTCTCACCAGAAGATGGAAAAGGCAGAGGCAGAACCGCAGGCTCCGCAAGAAAATAGCTGAGATAAACAAGCAAGCAGCAGAGTACGCAGCAGCAAGGAAAATTGGCTGAAGTTGTGTGATGGCCTCCAGGGCACTCTATCCACGAGGAAGACCTGGCAGCTGCTGCGCCACTTAATCGACCCGCTGAAGAGCAAAGGCGAATCACAACGTAGCATGACCCGCACACTCAGCGCATACCAGGGAACTACGGACCAACTTCTGCAAGATCTGGAACGGAAATACCTTAAGACGGAACGTAACTTCACCCCTCCTTCATACACTGGGAACCCGAACGCCGAACTCGATAAAAAGATACAGCTCTACGAAGTTAAGGCAGCCATCGCAGAAAGCAGAAAAAGCAGTGCCCCAGGACTAGACCAGGTCACCTACAAAGTTCTGGCAAACTTAGACGACCAAGCCCTTGAAACTCTCACGGACCACTTCAACAATTTTTGGACTGAGGGGAAAGTTCCAGAATAATGGAAGACGGCGGAAATCCGCTTTATACCAAAACCGGGCAAGTCACCACACATCGAAAACTTGCGACCAATTTCTCTTACGTCCTGCGTAGGAAAAATGATGGAAAAGATAATACTAAAGCGCCTCCAGAAACACCTGGACGAGACCAAGCAGATGCCGGACACAATATGTTCGGATTCAGAAGACACCTCGGAACCCAGGATGTGCTAATTCAGCTGAAGGAAGAGATCCTCGTCCCCACCACTCGTCACTCCCCGCGGGCCATCCTCGCACTTGACCTGAAGGGAGCCTTCGACAACGTGGCACACGAGGCAATCCTCCGGAACCTGAACAACACAGGCTGCGGAAAGAAGACATACGACTATATTGTCGACTTCCTGTCCAACCGAAAAGCCATAATCAAGATCGGGGACGTCACCTCGAACCCCATCACCCTTGGCTGTCGGGGGACCCCTCAAGGCTCAGTCCTGCCTCCGTTATTGTTCAACATCGCGCTCTTGGGCCTCCCGGGGCGGCTGGAGACTATTCCTAACCTAAGACACGCTCTCTATGCAGACGATGTAACCCTGTGGACGGGGACCGATTCAGTAGGGGGTCTGCAGGACACTCTGCAACTCGCCGCCGATACGGTCAACCAGTATGCGAAGGAATGCGGATTGGCTTGCTCACCCCAAAAGTCAGAACTTCCTGTGGTTCGACGCCGCCGCAGCAAACGAGAAGATGACATCCGGGTGACCCTTGAGAAACAGATCATCAAACCCTGCAGATCACTAAAAATTCTAGGCCTTGTGGTGCAATCGGACGCGAAGAACGACCAAATGATACAGCGGCTTACAAAAACATCCGAACAGGTTCTACACATGATCAGAAGAATCACCAACCGGCACAGAGGCATGAAAGAGAAAGACACACTTCGTCTCGTCCAGGCCTTCATCCTCTCCAGAATAACTTACTCAGTGCCGTATGCAGTTCTAAACAAGAGAGAAACCGACAAACTTAACACCGTTATCAGGAAAGCAACAAAACAAGCTCTGGGCCTTCCAATGAGCGTGTCCACTGACAGGCTATTTAGCATTGGGCTACACAATACAGTCGATGAGCTAATTGAAGGTCACCTGTCTAACCAAAAAGCTCGCCTCGCACAAACCCAAACGGGCCGGAAGGTACTTGCCCAATTAAAATTGATGCCAGTGGCGGACGCTGTCTCAACAAAGGAAATGCCGGAGAAATGGCGGAAGCACATCATAATCCGTCCTCTACCGAAGAATATGCATCCCGTTCACCATCAGGGTAGGCGAGAAGCAAGAGCCAAAGCTCTGGACAAAAAGTATGGATCTCTGCCCACAGTGGTCTACACAGATGCAGCCGCATACCCCAAAAGACAAGCCAAAGTAGCGGTGGTGACAACGAAGAAAGACCTCGTCGTCGGAGCAACCCTGCCACGAACCTCAACAAAAGAAGCGGAAGAACTAGCCGTAGCCTTAGCTCTTTCACAAACGAAGGCAGCAGTCATAATTACTGACTCCCAAGAAGTATGCAGGAGTCTCACGTCGGGATGGGTAGCTCCAATGACATACCGCATATTGTCAAGCAAGCCACCAGACAGGGTAGTCGAAGTGGTGTGGGCGCCGGCCCATCCCTCCATGGAGGGCAATGATCAAGCCCACCTCAAGGCCCGAGGTTTCGTCGACCAGGCCGCGGAGGACTCAAACGAACCTATGCCACTCACGACGTACCAGGAAATTACAGAGCACTACAGACTCGGTCGCAGAACACTTCCACTGCCCCACCCACAACTAACAAAGACACAAAAAACTACGCTCAGACTTGTGCAAACAAACACGTATCCCCACCCAACACTGATGCACCTTATGTTTCCAAATCAGCACGAAGCCCAATGCAAATTCTGTACGCAATCAGGAACACTTAAGCACATTATCCTTGAATGCACCCAGAACCCTGATTTGCCACCTCCACCCCTTCCCCGTTCCCCCGAGCAGTGGGAGACGCTGCTGTCCAGCTCCCTCTTTTGCGATCAGCTCCTGCTGGTTGAGAGAGCGGTAGCATCAAGGACAGCACATGGCTACCTGTAAGAAGGCTCCACTTCCACTAAGCTCTATCTGCCAAATAAAAAAAGTTTTCTCTCTCTCTCTTCTCCTTCAGCGGTTCCCCTACAGGAATATGACGACGGAGGTTGAACGCGAAGTTATTTCGTGATGGATTCTTTGGTTGGCCAATCCCTAGGGGCATCCTGCCACAATCATCATCAGAGGCGCTGCGGACGGGGCAAGAGCAACGTACATGCCCTCCTCCTCGCAGCTCTTCTCCTTTTTCTTAATCCAGCGGTTCCCCTACGGGAAGATGACGACGGTGGTTCAACGCGAAGCTTAACTCGTGATGGATTCTTTGGTAGGCCAATCCCTAGGGGCATCCTGCCACAATTATCATCAGAGGCGCTGCGGACGGGGCACGGACGCGGGACATCCCCACGAGCAAGAGATGCTTCGCATCTAAAAGAAAAACAGGTCATGTGAAACTTCCCTGTGTTAGTTCTCCCTGTTCTCTGGTGGTCCAAGAAGCTTCCCAGCCTGATTTCTATTTCCCGATTCGCCAACTAAAACTACAAAATTCCTATGAGTTCTATGTAGTCCCACCCATGCTGTTTTATTATTTAGCTTCAAAACTTGCAGTGTGTACTCGGCTGAACAATGGCAGCGCACGCGTCCGCTGAAAATTACGTCCTTTCATTATTAATGTTTGAAACCAGAATGGTAGGACCTCATTATAATTCCTTCCTCAGATTTCACGACAAAATTTCAAACGCATCAAGATTTTGCTCAACGTGCACAGAACATGCCCAACCGCAAGAGTATGGTCAGACAAATTTATTTTTTGTTGCTAAATTTAAAGTTACTTTGCAGTGATCTGCTCTACCTTATCCAGGAGTGGTACCTACACCTAAAGGGGATGGCCGCCTCAGAAAAGCTACTGGATAGTACACGCCTCCAGGCAGACTAAGGACATTTATGCACGAAGCATTGAAAACTTGACAGAGAATAATGCAAGTATTTCAGAACACCAAGGGGGAGCTCATTACAGCAGACCCACTTGCCGAAATGTTAACCAGATTGACGTTGTTACAAAGCACCAGCTTCTCACGTCCGCCTGGTGGCCTGATAGAAGATATACGGGGTAAACTGCGTTACAGACTCGAAACAGTAGCAGAAATTTTAACTGGCATGGCTTGACAAATACGGATGACTGAATTATTCCGCTTTGAGTGAGTGCCTATCCTGGCATGTTCGCGTAATTTTCGCTGTTAACAGCGCAGTTCTGGAGCGTGATTTGGATGTATTTAGGGTTGGTATTTGCTGAAATTATTGCTAGTGGTATAACGCTTCTTGTATGCATAATTCATAGCCTGTCGTTTTTTTTTAAGATAAGACCTGCGCTACACATGACGTAAGTGCGTATACTGCACAGAATGAGCTCCATTTGCCTTACACTGGAAGCTGCTGTACGGGCGTAGAATGCTTATAAGCAAAACATTTTACACTGCCTTTTGGACAACAGCAATTAAATAAAGAAAAGTCTCATTCTTACGTCCTACGTCATTTTATTGCGGATGTCACACTCATCATATACGCACGTTGAAATAAATCAAGTGATCACATGAAACTATGGTCATTTAATGCAATGTCTGCACAAGGTGCCCATGCGTGCAATATACGTCCCGTATCACGGGCGCGGATTTGCACCACGCGGTCTGCGGATTTTTTTCCCCAGTTTACAACTTCATCCGGCACTAAATACCATTATAATCAACAGCAATATCATGAGAGAGATATCTTAAATGGGCCATATGTAGACAAAATACAACCTTGTTCAATTTGAAAGAACTGTGGAGCTGAGGAAAGAAATGAGGAAAGAAATGGAGCTGAGTGAGTACTCAGCTCCATTCCAGTCACAGAAGACGCTTTTCAACCGAAAGAATGATACCAAAATTCCCAAATTTCGCGCAGCATTGACGTAATATCCGCAGAACTGAATGTATATATATATATACGATAGAGAAGTCAAACTGAAACATAACATTTATTCTAATGTTTCGACCGGGGACCGGTGGAAACGTTAGAATAAATGTTATGTTTTTCAATGTGACTTCTCTATCGTACAGTTGACCTCATAGCCAGTAACCTTTTCTCTTAACTTATATATAGGCCAGCACTCAAACGTAGTTCTGAGTGTGTTAGCTGCACGTTAGAATTCAAATGATAGGATCAATGGAATTAGAGGCCCTTCAACAATCGCGCGATCATGTTTTTTGGCGGTGGCCGGGGTCGTCGGTCGCCAGTTGTATACAAACAAGATCCTGTGGTGTCATAGAGAAATCGCCGGAAAGTGGTTGGGGAGTCGCCACATGCTTCGCATGTCTCGCGATTCCAAAAAGGAATCGCATTGCTGTAGCTACTCCAGCGCATAGAGAACAAAAGAAAACTGCTATTTTGGGGAGGGGGGGGGGGATTGTCCTTCAAGGATGGGTTTTGCGGTATACATCACCATTGTAGCGTTTTAGCGGAGCCAGACGCTACAAAGAAGAAAAAGCTCCAGTGAAGGTGAAATTATGACGTCGAGGCTAAAAGGACCAGAGGTCCTAGTTGTATTCCCAGGCTTGTAAATCTAAATATTTTCACTGCGGAGCTCATCTTTTGCTTGTAGGCTCATGTGGTCATAAAATTTAGGGAAACAGGGAATTTTTTTTATTCTGCTCGAAATAACATTTTTAATTGCCGAGAGGGGGAGATCATCGGTAACCGTAACTCTCGCGTGAAAGTTCGCCCATTGCATCATTGATTGATTGATTGTAGGGTTTAACACGCCGACGCAACGCAGGCGATGAGGCGCGCCGTAGTGGAGGGCTCCGGATTTATTCTGACCACCTGGCGATCTTTAACGTGCGCCGAAATCTCGTACACACGGGCGTTTTTACTTTTCGCCTCCATCAGAAAAGCGGCCTCCGCGTCCGGGAATCGAACCCGCGACCTCGTGCTCAGCAGCGCAACGCCTTAGCCACTGAGCCACCGCGGCGGGTCCATTACATCATTAAGAAAGACGTAAGACTGTGTGCGTACATTGTACAAATCAACTTTTATTTTTGGAGTCAATGCTCCCAGGCCCAGACCTGGTGAAAGACCCCGCGCCATCGAGGACTACCCCGCACCTCCACCACAATTTGTCACGTAGGATGGGACACAACGGTAAAGAAAGAACTTTTATTTAGGGCGAACTTGTGCCCGAACAAGACGAGAGGAAACGAGCAAAGGTCCTTGCGTCTCGTTCGATCTCCGAGAACGACTGCCTGCGTTCGTGGCGTGATCTCTTGCGTGATCTCCCCCTCGCAGTGCACGTGCGCTCGCGCCTCCTTTGGCGAACACAGACAAGCTCGCGCTCCCGGTGCCGAGTTTGCGCTGCCGGTTGCAGCTGGTTCTTGCGCGTGCAACGCGGCCCACTTTGCGACATCTCCGAAAGCATGCTGCGGTCACGTACCACGAGACACAAGGGATGGACAGACCCATGGCTTTAGGAGCTTCGCCCCTAAAAATTACGCCCACCTCCCCTCGCGGGAACCCTGGTGTGATGCGACGCTGAGGGGGGTTCAAGCGCAAGCGGAGAGCAACCGTCGACCGAAAGGCCGTTGGAGAGCGGCACACACGTACCGGTTATATGCGCAGCGCGCCCGAAGGAGAGGAGACCGCGGAAGAGAGAGTACTGCACATGCGCCGGCGCCAGTGTGTCTGCCGCGGCTATGACGCAACACAATCCACTTTAATCCAAGCCAAGCCAAGCCAATCCAATCCAATGCCCCTCGCGAAAGAGTGTTCGCTATCGGAGAGGAGAGGGGGTGAGCGGCGGAGAGCGCAGCTGGCGCGGCGAGGACAATGGGGGAGGGGTGGACGCCGACAACGCCGGATGAATGCAGGGACAAGGCGAAGGCGAGTGAATAAGATGCGGTCGCAATTATTTTTTAAATAAAAAAATTCCCCCGCATTTCCCCGAAGGGGAGTATGAGGAAGTGCGAAGCACGGGGTGATGCTATGAGGGGGAGTTTGTTGAAGTTTGGTGGCATTTTGCCCGTTAGTTACATTAACACCCCCTCGTGATCACGTTCGGCTTAACACGCTTCGTTTGTCCCTCTGCGGAAATCTTGGTGAATTAACGTGTATGTTCGAGAGGAGGAGCGCACCGCACCGCAGCGCACCGCAGCTGCGAAGCGCCGACCGGGGTGAAGGGAGAGGAGGCGCAGTCACGTGAGAGAATGCAGAACTAGCGGGTTTGTAGTATCACGTGTACACCACGCAGTTATCAAGCCGCTATAACGCTGCTGAGTCGCCAACGCACGCCGCTGACGACGTAGTTTGAATGCGTTAAAGATATAAGGCGCGTTACTAACGGTGATATCAACGTCGCGCCCGTGGCTTAGTCGGTAGAGCGTCGCGCTGCGGCCGCGAAGTCCGCAGATCGAAACCTGGCGCCGGAGGCTGTTTTTTTTTATATAGTGTAGTGGCCTGGCTGGCGTGCCGAGAGAGGGTGTTGCGAGCTGGAGAGTAGCAAAGGGGCTTTAGGAGAGTAGGCGAGGGGGGAGAGGAGGCGCTATGCGAGCGCGACGATTCAGGCTCGCTTAAGAAGTGCATTCGCACTTATTCCTGGCCAATCTCCCGCGTGGGTATGTGCCATGTCAGCGGCCAGGCAGCGCGCGCCCATCTCCCCCCGTTGCTAAGGAAGACGAAAAGCGCGCGCACCCGCAGCTGTTGCTATGCGGACGGCGGAAGGTTCGGGGTCACTTAAATCTCCACTGACGTGAAACCTGGGGAGGGGCGAAGCATGTAGTGTATAAATGTATTCAAAGATTCTAAGTCCCTCTCTTGCCCCACGGCGTGCGCTCACTGATCTCCACCAGAGTTGCTGGATGGCGCTTCGAGCTCTCCGGCGCACGGCCGCCGGAAGTTCGAGCGCTCGTCCCGGAAGTCGGGCCGTTCCAGCATAGCGCATGCTACGCATGGGCTGGTTTCGCGCGCATTCCGCCAAAAATGCCTGCTTGTTGCGCCGTAAACTGCACAAGCAGACCAGAGAAGTCATCTGGGAAGACGTTCTACTTGGAAGTGTTACAATATTCTGAACGACGTGCGTGATACGCAGCGAAACGCAAATGTCATATCAGTGTCGTTTTTAAGCTGGGGCTCTTGTTACGTATATTCCCTCGCTCTAAGCCGGATTTATACCGGTGTTGGGTGGCAAACTTATACCCTAGTTACACGGCGAAAGTAACCGCAGTTAAGTTTAACCGTGGTTACTAAACTTTAACCGCGGTTATCGCCAACTGCGGTTTTGGATGTTGCAAGCGAAATTGCAAGTTTGGTAACCGCAGTCACTTGATTATGAGCGCAACAAAAATAAATTACCACACTTTTAACTTCACGATAAAAAAAGAGAAGCAGTGTAGATAAAAAGAAATATTGTTAAAGCATTCGCTTCTGACACAAACGCAACAAGAGGGGCTTCCCCAACAGCTCGCAACCGGCTTGGTTTGCTTAGGTCTGTTCGGTGTTGGGAACTTTCATCTTAGCATCGCGGTAGATATTTGACCACCGCTATCTCTACAACTGCGAATTACAATCCATAGCCCAATTTTTCACCGCACTAACATCCATTTTCTCGAATGCGGAAGTTCTTTTCCGCGATCAGATTGATTTCGAAGAGCGGCGATGCGATAAGCTGTTGCTGCCGTGGTCTGGGACGGTTCGGGCCGCAAGCAGTGCCGTGCGGGCAGGCGCGCCGGCGTGTTTACAGGCACGGCCGACGCGCGCGCCTATCGTTTCCGTGTGCTGAAAACGCTTCAAGATTGCCTGCTATATCCATTTCTGGCGGACGACGCGCGGAATTTACAAATTTAGCACGGCGTTTGTCGTAGTTGATCGGGCGGTTCGGGAAACGAGCCGCTGCTGACGGGCAGTCGCGCTGATTGCGAGAGCGATGCAAAGAACGTAAGCGCGTCTTGGGGACAGCTTTTGGGCGCCCGCTATTTGAGAACCTTTGTCTCTTCCGAACGCCAGGTGATTTTTTTTTTTTTCGCCTCCGCTGATGCGCCGCCCCTTGCGTCCGAACTGAATTGTGCGATTTTGAGCACTGCGGCTGCAGAAAGTGCGGTTAGCGTGACCGAACTGAGGTGCCAAGCTCAGTTTGCGCTAACCATGGTTAGCGACGTAACCGCAGTTTCGTCTGTCGTGTAACGCAGCAAAGTGCGGTTTTGTCTAACCGCGGTTTGCTTAACCGTAGTTAACTGTGCCCGTGTAACTAGCTCTCCATCCCCAGGCAGCAGGCTCTGCAGTGACCACTTTACTGACAACTGTTTTGACAGAACGGGCGCACGAACTCGGCTACAGCCTGTCGCCGTGCTCACGTTGTTTTCTTTCTAGCATAAATCCCTAGCATAAATTTCTAGCATATATCCCGTTACAGCTGCGTCGTCTCTCAAACCAAGACCCAAGTGACATTTTCGTTCTCCATTGCAGTTAAATTCTGCTTCATATTAACGTCGCATATTTCGGTATAGCATATGTTGTGATCTGAACGCAATGTGTATAGCCAAAATGCAATAAAGTGAGAACAAAATGCCAAAATCCGCCAATCGGGACGCTTATGAGCGGTTGAAAAGCCTAGCAGACGCCCGACTTCCGGGACGAGCCGTTGAACTTCCGGTGGCCGTGCGCGCGCCCGGCCGCGACAGCGGCGAAGCGCCATCCAGCAACTAAGTGGAGATCAGTGCGTGCGCTGACTGGGCGCCGGAGAAGCGCCGGTGAGAGGAGCAATCGCGCTTGCCGAGGCCGTGGCGCCCTCTCTTGCGTTGAACCCGATTTAAGCAATTGAACGAGAGACAGACTGGCCGTAAGTTGCCTTCGTGTCACATGCCGCAGCATGCTAATAAGTAGCGCGAGGCGTTGGAAAACGAGTGTCCCGGTAAAGTTTAGTATACAATGACTACACGAGACAACACGAGACGCCGACAGCCCGAGCCCATGAGTGCTTCGCCCTTAAAACGATTCCCGTCGCCGGAATTGAACCTGGGTCTGCAAGCGTTTGTCATCTTACCCCTTACACAATTGCCCCTTACACAGTCCTTTCCAAGGCAGAGCTCTAAAAGGTAAACATAGTCATCCGAAAAGCCTACAAGCAAGCTTTGGGATTACCCATGAGTACCTCCACCGCCCGCCTGCTCAGCCTCGGCCTTCACAACACGGCCGAAGAACTTATCGAAGCCCACCTCGCAAGCCACAAACTGCGATTAGGCTTTCCACTGCGGGACGACTACTGTTGGCTACATGTAAATGGCAGGCTCAGGATAGACAGAAACCGCAGACGCTTCCACCAGAAATCAGAAAGAATGTCTACGTCGCCAACCTCCAAAAAAATATGCACCCAGACAATCATGAGGGGAGGAGAAAAGCCAGAGCAGCGGCCCTCGACAAGCGGTATTCCAAAGACCCCACAGCAGTGTACACTGATAGCGGTTGCAGTGGTCACCTCAAGGGATCAACCACTCACCAGTCTCGCAATCAAGACCGGTTCTATCCAGGAAGCGGATGAATTGTGGCGATTGCCTTGGCCACACACAACAGCACTTCGCCTCCTGAGCAAAACCCGTCCCTCTCGCACGGTCAGGATCGTCTGCAGACCCCGCCCACTCCGATCTCCCGGGCAACAACACAGCCCATGCATTGGCCCGCGCTCTCACCAACCGGGCTCCAGAGGAGGAGCACAGTCCAACGCCGATTGAGACCTTCCAGGAAATAACCCAATATTATAGATTATGTAGAAGGACCTTTCCCCCCGCCCAACGCAGTTTGTCTACAGTGCAGGAAAACACGATAAGACGAATTCAAACAAACAAGTTCCCAAATCCAGTACGACTAAATCATCTATTCCTCACACAATGCTCCCCGGAGTGTGCGCTTTGCGGCAATTCAGGATTCACTATATCACATCGTCTGGGAGTGCGACCGAAACCCCGACCTTCCCCCCTTCCCAACCCTTCCCGTGAGCAGTGGGAGAGCATGTTGTCCAGCTCGAGCCGCGCCGACCAGATGATCTTGGTTGACCGAGTGGGCAGAGCCAGGACTGCCCATCGACTTCCGGACTAGGAAGCCACCCTCAATTTATTTTTGCTCATTAAAGCTTACTCTCTCTCTCCCGCGTTGTGAAGCCGGCGTTGATCCGACTGCTCCATTTCGACATGGTCGAAGCGAACGCCAAGCAGTAGGTACCGATTGGCGCTGTGCACCCCAAACCCAAGCGTTAGGCCTACGGAGTGCACGCCCGGGAGTTGCTGTGAGTATTCTAGAAAAGGGCTGCGTACCTTCAGAGTAGCACATACTGGAAGTGTGGCATCAGCCAACTAAAGAATACATCACGAGAAAGCTTCGCGTTCAAACATGCAGCGTCGTTAGGCGGAGGGGTGCATGATTTTTGTTCTAACCCTGTTAATTCCAGCTTTACTGGTAGAAGCAGTGGTTACAAACATTATGACTGGTTTTCTTTGACATCACTACAAACGTTGTCCAGACTTCTACTCATAAAAACACTAATAATAAAATTAGTTTTAAATATTTATTATCAATTTTTCTTTTTTTATTTTTCGGGCACACACAAGGCCTATCTGTTCTTATATGCGTCAATATAACGGCTATTATTCGTATTCATAAGTTTTATTAATGTTAATAATACCATACTTATTGTAGCGAATAATACCAGGACACGCCGTGCTAAAGCGGTAAAACCCGCCGAAGTGCGACCCGCCCATGTGGGCAAGTTATGCATTGGTGGCCGAAGAACAGAATGAACCAGCGAGGGGACGTTTCGAAAGAGGCAATGGCTTCGGCAGAGCGGTAGCGTTCTACGATGGCTCCCGCAACCAATGAAATTGTCATCGGTCCACAAACCCCAGCCTTCTAAAAGACCACCACTTGGAGGAAGCAAGTTTCCAGCTTCCCGGGGAGATCAGCGTCACCACGGCGAGAACTTAACATTCCCACCTCGTGTGACTGACGGCTAACTGACGGCTTTTGGTAAGGGCACGGGGTAGCAATTGACAACCTCCTCGTCGAGTTGGATGCTGTCAAGGTGCTCTTTCAGGTCCATGGAAACGAACTCAAACACGAGGTAGATGTTCTCCCACCCTTCCAACAGCACATCTTCAAGCCGGACAATGTGCTCGTGTTTGAGCGTGAGAAGGGCGATCTCACGAATGGCGGTCCAGGGCACGACTTCTTCCTCGCTGTCGATCCGGATCTTTTTGAGCGCCATGGTTCTGCCATACCGCTTGTCCTTGACTTTGTACACGACGCCGTACGTTCCTTCGCCGATCTTCCCCGCCTTGATGTAGTTTTCCATCGTCTTCCGAAGGCTGAACGCTTCCGGCTGCGACAAGGAGAAAAGCAGCCTTTGAATTGGTTCGCTAACACATTACATCAGACGCCTCATCGAAGGAGTACAGTGACACTTCTAAATGATCAAGAATAACAACATCGTCAGCACTCGAAAAATTTTGCGAGTTATAGTTGGTCTCCTTACATGTTTGGTTGTCAACAGATTTTTAATAGCAACCTAAACCAGTTCATGATCAGAAATAACTCCATTAATTGAGACATGATATCCGGACAGCCGGCTATCTAAAAAAAGAATATCAAGTGTGGATTCAGAAGCAGGACGTATACCCCAGTTACACCATGAACGCACTGCGTAAGGCCATGAGTGAATTTGCTATGTCCAACAAAATTTCACAATGTTTGAAACCTGCGGAGATTATTTGAAGTTTATCTTATCGTATCCCGGGAAGATTGAAATCACCTGCGATGATTAACCGACTATTATCAGAAATATTTACATACAAAAAATCCTGGATAGATTTTTTTAAAAATTCACAGCATATCCACGGGGTGAATGATCGATGATGAGTGGGCGAAGCTCCTGAGGGGAAATCATCGGTAAAACCGTGACTCTTCAGTGAAAGTTCGCCCACTACATCTGTGTCGGAACGTAACGTCTAGAAAGTCTCGCTTAAACCGCGCGTCGGCACCTTGGGGCTGAGCTCGCCTGATGCGTTTTGCAGACGCCTCACGAGCTCTCACTGCATCGGGGTCTGCCTGCCGATACGCGCGCTTTCTCGCCGCTTCCCGTTCTCTGACGTTTTGGAGATCCTCTTCGCGCCGCAGCCGTGCGCCGCTTCGCGTACGCCAGGGTCCTCGCGCCGTTGCCGTGACGCTTGGGCCTCTCGTTCTCGAACGCTGGGATCTTGGCGGCGTCGTCGCGCAGCCAGACGACACGCTTCGGCCTTCCGCTCTCGTACGGCAGGATCTTGGCGGCGGCGTCGCGCAGCTTCACGGAGTGCTTCTTCCTCGCGGGCTCGCACATCTGCAGCCTTATCCATCGGGCGACTCCGAGCGCGCGCCAACAGCGAACGGATTTTATTACAACGCCCCCCGCCATCTAGTAAACAATCCAAGAACTAAACTAGAGGTAGCCACGCCATCTAGTAAACAATCCAAGCGCATCTTTTCATCATATACAAGTACCGCCATCTAGTAAACAATCCAAGAACTAAACTAGAGGTAGCCACGCCATCTAGTAAACAATCCAAGAACTAAACTAGAGGTGGCTACATACATACGTCGAGGATGGACAGACCCACGCCCTAAGGAGCTTCGCCCCTAAAATTACGCCCACCTCCCCTCGCGGGAACCCTGGTGTGATGCGACGCTGAGGGGTTCAAGCGCAAGCGGAGAGCAACCGTCGACAGAAAGGCCGCCGGAGAGCGGCACACCGGTTATATTCTAGGCACTAATCCATGCATCCAGGGATACGAAGGGCATTTTCAACCTACGATTGTGCACACACAGACAAACAAGAAGAAGCAAGGTCAGCAGCCAGACGAGGTAGTCGAAGCACAGGCGGCAATCTTCATTCGTGGAGATGTTCCGCACGTCAAACTCGACACTGGGAAGTACTGCAACAGAATACAAGAGGTGGTTGCCGTGCGATGTGAGCTCGGCGGTCGCCAGACCATCCTGGTGTCTGCCTACCTACGTCCCGAGAGTAGCTGCTACAGAAAGGGCAATTCGGAGACTGCAAATTTCGCTTGGTTACGCGAACTCCGACATCGGTACCCCAAAGACCGATTGCTGGCCGGGGGGGACTTCAACGCTCGACACAAGAGTTGGGGATACGACAAAGAATCACAGAGGGGGCGCCGACTTTACGAAGAGGCCGAAGCGGCAGGACTTACCTTGGCCAACGACACAGACTACCCTACTCGTCATGCACTTCACTCCAGGCAGCGCGACACTATACCAGATCTGACTTGGACAACGTCCAGGCTTGTAAAGGACTGGAGGTGCGGTCCCGACGGAATGGGTAGCGACCATTATCCGATCTGGATTGAACTTGAAGTAAGAGCCACAGGGCGGAAAAAACGGATGACCGCAGCTGTCGACTGGGACAGGTTTCGATCCGGCTTTGACGCTTACGACGAAAACGTCCCGTTTCTTCAGAAGCTTTCCAGAGCTGCCCGGGAAGCCACTAGAGAGATTGAAGTGGATGAACATCTTCCTACACCCGACAAGCACCTTCTCAACCTGTGGGACACCCGTAGCCAGCTGCATCGAGTTTACCTCGACAGGGGGAAACGGCATGTCGACCTTGTCAAGGTGCGCAATAAGACCGCACAAGCGCGCCGTTACGCCAAAATGCTCTCTCGGGAGCAATGGCACAACCACTGCGCCTCGTTCAATGAACGGACTGGCGGGCGGAAGCTCTGGCAAACTTACAAGGCCATGTCAGGCAACCGCAAGACTGGAAACACCGTCAAAAACGTCAGGCTGGCGACCGGCGACTCGGCGTCCGACTTCGAAAAAAAGGCAGCAGAGACGCTCTTCCCGCAGCCATCAGTGCCACCAGACCCCAGAATTTATCAACGCACAGCACCTACTTCCGACAAAGATGTTGAGTCGCCTTTCACAATGCAAGAATTAGTGATGGCTCTCGAATCCGTCAACGCCAAGAGCGCACCAGGAAAGGATGGCATCACCTGGCAGATGCTGCGCAACCTTAACGAACACGGGAAAATGCAGCTACTTGAAGAAATTAACAAGGTTTGGCTGTCAGGCGAAATTCCTGCTGAATGGAAGCACTCCGTCGTGAGCCCCATTCCCAAACCAGGGAAGCCAGCCGTCAGCATCAGTAACTTGAGGCCCATCTCGCTTACCTCAACACTCAGCAAGCTCTTGGAGCGGATGGTTCTCACCCGGCTTAACTACCACCTTGAAGAGGCACAGAAAGAACCCTACTTCGACCCGGGCCAGACAGGATTCCGACCAGGCCTCTGCACACAAGACAGCATTTTCTTGCTCCGTCGTTGTCTTCAAAAGCGGAGAGGAAGAAAAAGGGTTCCTGGCATACTGGTAGCCGTCGACCTGCGGAAGGCGTTCGATACCGTAACGCACGAGGCAGTAATCTCCGCACTCGAAGACATGAAGCCAGGAGCCCGCATCCTCAACATCGTCAGGTCATTCCTGGAGGGACGCACCTTTGAGATTCGGAGTGACATTAGGAACCCTAAGATTTACAGCAGCAACATTGGCGTTCCTCAGGGGGCCATACTGTCGCCCATGCTATTTAACCTGGTGATGCGAGGGCTGGCTACACGCCTGCGGCGAATTCATGGTGTGCGCCTCACCATGTACGCCGACGATGTGACGCTGTGGACGGAGCCCGGTGACCCTCTCAGAACAACAGAAGACGCAGCCAACGCTATACAAGACGCCCTCAATACTTTACCCGACTACTTGAAGACTACGGGAATGGAAGTGTCTCCGGAAAAAAACAAAATATATTCTCCTGGGCGGCTCCACGGTTGAAAACGAAAAGGTCAAGCTCTGCCTCGCCGGCCAGACACTCGAGAGAGCTCCAGACCGGCACATCAAGATTCTTGGCATCCCGATACATGAAAGCGGAGGTGCGGCAACGTGGCTACGGCAGCTAGAGCCTAAGTGGAAACAGCTTCTGCATCTTGTAAGACGCATAGCCCACAAATCCGGAGGAGCCAGCACACGCACAGCTCGTACCCTCACAATGGCAATACTAACGTCCAAAGCTTGCTACGGAGCTGTGTGTTTTGACCTGACAAAATCGCAATACGACAAGCTGGAAAGACTACACCAGGAGTGTCTTCGGGTGATAACGGGCCTGCCCCGCCATGCCCGGGTCGAGGAGCTGCACCGCTACTCTCGCATCCCGCCGCTCAGAGACATCATCGCAGAACGCAAGGCAGGACACGATCGCCGCCGTCTCTACACGCCAGCGGGCCAGTCGCTCCTAGAGCTGGACGGGGAACAGCTGGGTGAACAGATAGAAGTGCTCCGCGCGATCGCTCCCTGGGACGACGTCCAGGTTCGTGTCACGAAGCCAGTCACGCGCCGACGCACGAAAGGGGATCACACGGCCCAACGAACCGCCCTTGCTGAGAGGGCTGACTTCCAGGACAACGCCATCTTCACGGACGCCGCCTGGGACCCAGACACCTTCCGGGGAGCGGTCGCTGCCGTCCGAGGACAGCAGCGGGACGCGCAGGTGTTTCAATACTGCCAAGAGCAACCTGTGAGGTCACTTGAACTGCAGGCCATCCTTTATGCACTAGAGAAGTTGACTGAATGTGCAAGTACCAGCCCACTTTCTGTGCGAGGACAAACCTTTACCGTTTTCACCGACTCTTTGGACGCCCTCAAAAATCTGACGAAGACACCTAGAGCCGGCACTTTGGCGCACAACGTGAAAGTCGCTTGCGCAACCCTTCACGAGCTCGACGGCGTGATGGTGCGGGTGGACTGGGTCCCGGGGCATGCGGGCAGCATCGGAAACGGCGCCGCCCATGACGCGGCGAGCGAGCTGTTACGTTTCCGCTCGTCCCCCCTTGACACAGCCCCTCAGGCTCCGCTGCTCTTTGACCCGGACGAGGAACGCGAGCGGATGAAGGTGCAAGCCAAACGAGAACTGAGGGCGAAGGTGCCGCACAATCCCCACCCACTTCCCAAAGGGCTTCCGCGCGGTGCGGAAGTGCTAATATACAAGGCTAGGACAGGTGCTGCCCTTACGGAAGATGTTCTGGTAAAGTGGCGAGCACACGCTGCATCCAAAAGAGCTCGTGGCGGTGACCCACAAGCGGACATCACCGATCAGAATGAGGAAGGCGACCAGGCAGCCACTGCGACGTGCTGCACGTGCAATACCGGTGCCTCTCCAACGTTAAGGCACCTACTGTGGGACTGCCCCGGCCTTTCACCGCTTAGGAAGAGGCACAAGGGCGCCGGCGTTACATCATTGGAAGAATGGACAACCCCGCCCCCTCACTTGGACGCCGCGAGCACGATCATTTCCTTGTGGGAGTTCGTGCGAGCGGCAGACCTGACCGGACGACTCACTCTGACGGCCGCCCCACTCCGTTTCCCTTCTCCCTCTTCCCCAACTAGGCTACCAAGCCCTCCGTATCATTAATAAAGTTTCATTCATTCATATTCTAGGCACTATATATGCGCAGCGCGCCCGAAGGAGAGGAAACCGCGGAGAGAGAGAGTACTGCACATGCGCAGCACCGCGCGCAGCGCCGCCGACCGGCGGAGTGAGCGCGCGCTAACTAGGGCACGCGCCGGCGCCTGTGCGTCTGCCGCGGCTATGACGCAACACAATCCAACACAATCCACTTTAATCCAATCCAATCCAAGCCAATCCAATCGAATCCAATCCAATGCCCCTCGCGAGAGAGTGTTCGCTATCGGAGAGGAGAGCAGGAGAGTGGCTGCGTACAACGGACGCACGCCGCGGACAACAACGGACGCACGCAGGAAGGACAGGGCCGCCGAAAGAGATGATCTGAGCGTCGCATCTAAAAGGAAAGAGGAGCATTCACTGAGCGGTAAACTGCCAGATAACGCAAGGCGTACCGGTCATATTATTATAAAATTGAAGTCTCCCTGACCCCCTTTGTTTTAGAGTCGTGGAGAATACATGCACACTCCACGACTCTAAAACAAAGCGGGTCAAGGAGAATCTTCAACTTTACAATGGTATGAGCGGTATGCGTTTTGCGTTATCGGGCAGTTTACCGCCCAGCGAATGCTCCTCTTTCCTTTTCTTGCAGGAGGCTCGCCGTAAGCTTAGACGAGGCGCCAGTTGTGAAAGTGCAACACCCGTAGCGGCTCTGAACCGTGTACACTTTAGCGCACTCGGTTTAGTACAGTTTATTGTATAGTCATTGCTGCAATAACATTTCTTGAAGCGGTAATTTGTTTATCATTCAAATGCAATTGTCATTTCCTGCTAGAGTGGTCGAGGAGAACTAGGCGTATACGGAAACTCGCCTTGAGCAGGAGGGACGCCAAGCGGCACGAGAGTGGTTGCTGGTACGGGCGCCACGTGCAACGGGTTTGCCGCGCGAGGACTTGGATGCCGGCCGGATGGGCACGGCTCGAGGGTGGCGTCTGGGTACCGTGGCGAGAGCGGTGGGCGGCGTTACGATAACCACTTCCACGAGGGTCCCCCGTGTCTGCAGGACTGCAGCTCGGTGCGCGGCGAAGGTTCGCTGAAGTGGAAGCTCAAACCGTTGCTTAGCTGTGGTTGAGTGAGAACAAAGCGTCGATGGAGTGACCTTTGTGGCTAACCACTCACTAATCTGTTGTTAGCCCAAGTGCTTTACTATGCTCATTGACCGATTTCCCTGGCCTCTACCCGTCCGCTATCAGCTGTGCTTATGAAGCTTCCGCGGAAGGGCTTCGTAACCGCTAACCGGGATCTAGTACGGCGGCATCCAGACCCGCTCGCTCGACTGAAGGAGCGATACCAGGCTACGGAAAGGGAGCGAAAAATTGGCCGCGTATCGGCTCATTTCGCTGCAAACGTCGTCGCATGACGATAGTCTTCCGTAGCCGCTTCCACGTAAATAACTCTAATCTCCCCACCTACCACCACTCGCAGTCTGTCCTTTCCGTCTCGCTACTTCTACCATGAAAATGAGGAAGTTTCCTCACCTCCGTTCAATTTTACCCCGTTTTACTGCCGGACCGCCGTCTACTTTAACCTTTTATTGCTGTTGGAAGGCCGCCGAAGGTCGACGATCGGGAATATTGTTTTCAACGCGTATTTCTTATTTCGTGTCACAAATTAAGTAGTGGTATATTTTGTTAAGAGAACACTGCAAATGCCACTTATGCCAGGTGAAAACATTTTCACAAATGCCAGGTAAAAATGATATTGTTTTATACCTGGATTATTGACCCAAAATTTATTCTGGCTAGAAATTCAGTTTCTAGCTCATTTCTAGCTGGAAATTGTTTTCCAGCTGGCAGCTATTACTTCTAGCTAGCATTTGTCAGTCCAGTTGGAAGAAAAGAAAACTGCAAGCTGGAAACAATCGTCTCTAGCTAGAGACATAATTTTTCTAGCTAGAAGTTGTCAATTCAAGCTAGAATCTATAAATCTAGACAGAAATGAAGCTGGGAATTATGATTTCTTGCTAGAAATCCTCTGTCCATTTTCACCGGGAAATATTTCGCCTTAATTACGCCTTCAGTGTTCCTAAAATTTGCTTAGCAATGTTGACAAGTATGAAGTGTGTCTGCATATTGAGTGGCGTGGAAAAGTTTTGTATATATAAAAAAGGATTCATTTTATTTTTTCGGCCAGCGCCTAAATGAAAACTGCCAGACAGACAGACAAACTATAAACTCCTCGCACTTCGGTAATCCAAGAAAGACTATCGCCTTTAAAACTATACTACGGCGGAGACGAAAGGATAGCCAACATCAGCGAGTGCCACGAATGCAAGTGGATGTTCGTTCCACAAGCCACTCGTGGCAGCACGGTTGTCGGCAGACACCATCGAAAAGCGCCTACAACTGACACCATTACACAAAAGCGCCTCTCGCACTTGAACTGAGGCCGGCGCCAACACAATTCCACATAGCTGGCTTAATAGACTGCGTTCGATTCCAGCACCATCGCGTTCTTTTTCTGGTCAATAGTGCTGCTGGTCCACTCCATGTAAGGACTTTTTGATCTGAGAGGCATGCAAGGTTATAGTAAATTGGAGCACATTTAGAATAACTATCAAAGTAGTGCGCCAATGAAGCCTAATAAAATAACACCTGGAGGAGAAAAACGCCTCGCTTTGGGCGCTCGTCCTCGGTGATCAACGAGGCCCAGGCACCAGGTAAGTATTCCTTTTCTTGCTTCGACCGACCACCCGACCCGATCAGGCCTAGTGTCGAGTGCCAGTGGGTGTTTGATTGTAACACAAATTGTGAACAAGGCTCCCGTTCGGGGTGCCGAAACGTCATTGTTTTATATTATCTTGTGGTCGGCGTCTTCTTTATTATGTACTACAAATTATAAGCCGTCTCACAAGCAGCTTCTGCTTCTCGCTGAAACGGACAAGGAGCGTTCCACAAATCTTTTATCCATTATACACTTTTCTTTTATAGCGCGCTACGTTCTAGCGCGAGGCGTTGGGATACGAGTGTCCTGATGTTTTAGTACCGTGACTACATGAGACGACGAGGACGACGACGACAGGAGGCGCTGACAGTCCGAGCCCCTAATGGGATTCACCCCTAGTAGGGGATCTAATATGGTTTTGCGTTGAATTCGCGACGCTGTTTAAAGGTGCGTTCTCACTTGCGGCAATAATCTCGCGCCGCGCCGCCCGCTCAGAAACGCCGCCGCTTTTTGAAGGCCAACTACTGGGATCACGCGCGCGCAAAAGCGCCGGCAGCCATGGAGGAAACCGGTGCCGAGCTACCGGGGGGGGGGGGGACGGAGCACTGACCTCCCAGCTCACGTGACCCAGGCGCTGATTGGCTCGATGAGTTTGGCGCAAAGTGCCCCGCGGCAAAAATGGGTGCAAGACCCATCCTAGCGCGGCAAGGGAATCTTGCCGCTAAATGACGTTTTGTGGCGCGCCTTTTTGCGAGCACGGCGTCGCAAGTGTGAGGCCTGTTTCGGGAGGTTTATTCGTGAAGCCTGGCGTATTTTCTACTTCGTGACTCCTTGTGCGAAGTTTGATTGCAAGCAGATACAGGAAGGCGACGTTGGAATGCGAAGACCCGACGTGGCGTTAGGCCTAACGTCTCGGTTTGAAGTGTTAAAGGGACACTGAAGTGAATTTGTCAAGCTCCCGTTTTTGCTTGCCCTGCGTAGACTGGCTCAAATTAGCACACTTTTCATCGTTTATCCGGTTGACAAATCGGTAATTATTTTACAAAGCGCGAAAGAAGAAAAACTACCATGCGCGGTTTGCGGCGGCCGCACCAACTAAGCTCTGACGTTGGGAGGAGGGGGCACCGTGATTGGACGATGCCCAAGGTTAGCAATCAAACAAGTTTCGGTTTCGGTTTCGGTTCTGTAAAACAACATGTTTGACATCCGATGGCGTCGTTGGATGGGCATTCTCAATATCCCAGTAATCGTAGTACCGCGCTTCTGCCATGTTGTCGGCTGTAAAATGTATAAGATAAGCCTCCCAGGACGGCTTGGAATCGTAGCATTCACTAGCCGAGGCCTACGCAGTGCATGAACGCCCTCCGCGTCCCCGCAGACGCACAAATGCATGCGCTTTTCCCCCATACTTGGAGCTTGCCTCACTCATGCCTGTATCGTAAAAAGCGTGTTCGCACCAGGCCAAGGGTCTGTTGATTCTGGCCTGTGCTCACTGCCCGCAAGCAGTCGGTGCTTATGGCAACAGTATGCCAACGAGAACTCGCTAGCGCGCCAGTGCCAGGCTGCGCGAGTTCTGCGGACTAGTTCGTGGAGCAGTGAACGTTGCGGCCCAAAAAAAAGGTGAACTCACTATAGAAAACATCGGCGAAAAACAAAAAAGTTACCTTATTTAAAAAAAAAAAAAAGGTCGCACCCGCGGGGATTCGAACTTGTGACGGCCTAGCGCTCCAGACCACACGGCCACGGGCGAGAACGCTACCAACAATGGAAATATAAGGTATATAATTTGTATAACCAGTTTACACTTTTATTTAGTTTTAGTATTTCAAGCGCTTAGGTGACTATTTGTTGTATTGCGCTCGTGCAGTAAGCGTCAACCGAGTTTCCACAATAGCTCACGTCTAGCAATTGCACTTCTTAGACGGAAAAGCGTTCGCAGATGCGTAGTCGTGCTGCTGACCGCTGTGCTTGTTCGCCCAGCGCAAAAAAGTGCTTCCCGCACCCTAGTTTACGCTGTACGGTAAAAATATCAGTTGATTTTATTTCCTTAGTACATATATTGACTTCGCTAACTCTTCTACCCCTTCAAGAGGCCTTATATTTTCCTACTGGCGTACCAGTCAGCGAAGCGTCGCATGTGCGCTTGTGCAGCGCTTGTGTGAAGCGACCTTGACTTGGAGCTAGATACAGAGTACAAACTAACGAAGTAAAGAAAGGCACGTTCTTCCATTCACAAACGTGTTGTGGCTTAGTTTCAACTGCTCGAGCGAATTGCCATGACCCGTCGGCGGCCGGCGGACTAAACGTTGGGCCGACCGACTCGGTCGAGTAAGGTCGGCGAGCCGTGCAGTAGCGCAGCCAATTGCCAGCTCCTCTCCTGCTGACGTCACATGAAAACGCCAAAGAAAATGGGCGAGAGCGCAGAGAGGAGGACAGCATTTTCGAATTGATTTTTCTACTAAATAAATTCGCGTAAACGCGCTCAGAGTGGTCGAAACAGGGCCTAGGGACTCCGGACTACAATTTGCGCTCGTAATCCCGCTTTGTTTACAAATCACTTCAGTGTCCCTTTAAAACAGTAGCCGCAGCTCAATCCTCATGACGTTGTCTTAACGTTAAGGGCACCAACGTCAAGACCAGCGTAACGCTTCTACTGGAAATAGCAGTACTGATTTTGGTCATTGAACTTCCAGCTACGGATTCACGCCGTAATTAAAGGGGGCCTGAGATGGATTTCAAAGTGTTTTTGTTTGTGTCAGAAATCTACAAGTCCAAAAATAGTAAGCATATTCGCTCACGCTAACAAAAGTTACTACCTACCCCCGACGAGACAGAACTATTTGTTGGCTCGGCGGCTTGCGATGACGACATAGTCCGACCTCGTCCGAGGCGAAGCACTCATTTCATGGTTGGCCGCCGGAATGTCCGCGATTTTTCACGGCGGCGGTTTGGTTTAGAGCGTCGTCGTTACCATGGTTACTTCAGCGAGTGGGTCGCACATGAGACGACGACGTCCCTTTTTTTTTTTTAAGCTACGTTTTCAGTCTTTACGGACTTTGAGCAGGAGATACTGGTGATTGCAGAAGTCGACCTTGCATGCGCGAGAGTTTCCGTGAACGGTAACGGTAACGGTAGCGATACAGAGGCTAGAATTTCTACCGACTGTAGTAGCGAGCCCCCTGCGCCGGCGAAATGTACGCTCGCGTTTTGATTAGATTACCGGAAAGTTCCGAGTGAACGCCCTCCCCCGAAACATCGCCCACCCCCTTTTACGGGTGAAATATTCAATTTACTGAATGACGCGCGCCCACCCCGTAAAATCCATGGCTTTAGCCCCGATGAGTGAACAAAACAAACCCGAATCATCTCTTCATGTGTAGATGCGGTCACTTATTCGTCCTTTCCGCGCTTGACCTGAAATTTCGCCCATCTCGTATTTTTCACTTGATATCACTGTACTTAAATTTGGGTGGGCGTTCTTCCGGAACTTTACGGCACAGCAAATGCGCTGTGCTCTGCGCTTCATGCAAGCAATCTTAGTTGATGTTGTTTACTACATTCTTGCTAAATGATGATCAGGAGCACGATAAATGACAATTTTTTTAGAATGAGCGAGCAAAATTTCCGCCCCTACTCCAGCTTCCCACGCTTCCAATGGTTCAGATGCCTTTATGAACTAGCATAGCTCTTTTATGCTTTCAAAATCGTCTTGGGCAAGGTAATATAGGTAACTGCGGAATCATTACAATATATCTTACTCATTTTATATCGAAATATTTAGCGGTGGCGTGAATTCTGGTTAATGCAATACTTGGTCCTAATTCTTCCCACTAGATGGCGGCGTCAACGTCATGTTTTCGATTTTTTAAGCTTTACAGTAGAAGTATACGCGGCTCTTTTAAAAAAAAATTATTGTATTGTGAGAGTTCAATCTAAGACGTCTAAGAGTCAAGCCATTTCAAGCGTAAGCGAACAGTTCTGGGCAACAAACGTTTGTGTCATTTGCTTTGCGACAAATTCGCCAGATGTCGCTACTCGGCATGTCGCTACTTGAGCGGCGCTACTTGAGCGGCGCCAACACGGGGGTGGCTCGAGCGTGGTCAGCGAGAGGTGGGCCGCCTTGCCTTGGGCTGCCATGGCCGAGTGGCTGTGGAGGCCATACAGGGTGACTTGGGATGGTCAACATTTGAGGCTCGCGAGGCCACCAGCAAAATTGCATTCGAAGAGCGACTCCGAGTCATGAACGACGAACGCTGGGCGCGGCGACTTTTCCGCTACATGGCATTCAAGGGTGTTCGCACACAGTGGTGCAACCGCCTCTACCACCTCCGTCGAAAATTCGGCTTCACTACAAGCCCGATCGAGGTGGGCCCGCCGCACAAGATCACGGAGAAGGTGCGCTCCAGGGTGAAAGAAGAGGAACGCGCTCACTGGCAGACCACAATGCACCAAAAGTCTACCCTGGAACTGTACCGCAACCACAGGCAAGATATAGGCCGGATGCGTGTCTACGACAACAGCAGCGGCAGCACACTCCTCTTCGAGGCCCGTGCGGGGGCACTGCGCACGCTGCTGTACTGCCGGCACTACGACAGCACACCAGAGGTTCAAGCAGCAAAGTGCAGGGCATGCGGCGACCACGAGGAAAGCATGGAGCACCTGGTGCTGCACTGCCACAAGCTGCGCCCACCCGCCAGAGTCAACGCCACTATACAACAGGCGCTAGGGTTCGAGGACGGCGTCGACAATGCCATGGACGTACACACGACGAAAGAGCGACTGCAACTCTGGCAGCGATCGGTTCGGCTGGGTGCGACTGTGGTGACGGTGCAGTGAACGCACGAGTGAACTGCAGTGAATGGTGACAGTGCAGTGGACGTACATACGCATGCAGTGTACCATATGCACAAGACTGCAGGAAAACTGCTACCTTTAGCTTTCTCGCTGGTGGGGACGGTGCAATGACTTTAGGCATTCAGCCGGTTTTTTTTTCTTTTTATGTGTATTTTGTTAACTTTTTCACCTGGCTTGGACATTTCGGTGTCCGCCCGATACAAAGGGTTTCTGGCCACAACGATCATCATCATCATCGTAAGCCGGAATGCAGAAACCGCAGAGTGCAATCCTTTCGTTTTCAGCGGCAAACGGCTACTCTTGCTTCATTTAACACGGTAAACGGTAAAGCGCGCTAAGGACACTAGGCAACAGGTTCATTCATAAGGCCGGTGCAGCAAACCACACTTTCCTGCGATCATGACTTGATGGGAAGCAATAAAATGAAACTCTTTGGCAGTTGTCGTTACGGGATGAGCATGCTCTTGCCCTTGTCGCGACCGCCGCAGAGAATCAGCTGCGACAGCGTTTGGGCTTGAACTGATTTATTCAGCCCGCGTGAGCGCACTTGAGCGTGCGCCTCGTGATCACGAGCAGTGGCCGGCGTCGTCCAAGCGCTGCGTGCGGAGCTCCTCCTTCGTCGTCGGCGCGGCGCTCCCTTGGCGCGCCGTTCGTTACCACCTCTGAAACAACGTCGAGGCTACGCTCGAAACACAGATGGTGCAAAGAATCCTTTCGGGTAGAGCGTCCAAGAAAGCAAATGCAAAGAAAACTGATGATACTCTAACACCAGACACGGAGCGCTGAGCGATCACGCTGGCTGCAAGCGTCGTTGCTCCTGCGCTCACTGTATCCTTCCGCCGAGAACGGATCCGAGCGTCAAGCCCGGTTTGGCCCGGTGTGTAAGTGCTTTACACTCCGGTATAAAACAAATATGTGTGACTGTGTAAAAGCACCCACACACAAAAAATGTTTTTTGTAGCTTTCTGATGTTTTTACGCTCGTAAAAAATTGATTAAATCAAGAGCGCACAAACACGTCACGATTAGTTCAAGAAATAGCCGTTGCGCTCCGATACCATCGACCCCCCAAAAAACCCCATCTCAGGGGCCCTTTAATACCTCCGAGCAAAACGTCAGGCCTAAGCTCGTGCACTTCGGAACTTGTATGCGTACACAGTTGCTGCTGTTTGTCTATACGTACCCATGAGTATCACATACCCGCAATGGTGTTTGCACAACGCTTTATGACAAATCTGAGCGCTTACTCCGAATCCTGCAAGTGCGTACGCGGCAATCTAGGAAAGTGTTACGTAGTCACGTGGTGTCGGCCCTATGGTGCTTCTGTAGGATATTCCGTCCTTCACGCCGCTGTTATCCACTCTAAATGAAACAATCTATATGTACTCCTCAAGTTTATCATCTCAAATGAACCCATCCTGGCGGCCGCATTTGTCTGCGCTCTGCAACGAAATGCCGTGCAGGCGCGCGGACAACAAAGCATCGAGTTTCCGAGCAACAACGAGTTTGCAAGCACCACGAGGGGCTTTTGTTAGGTCATTTCTCAGTTTCTTACGTCTGATGGAATGTGATTGAAAGAAAAGCAACGAAAACACATTGTATAGTTCTACAAACGGTTGGAAATTTAGCCATGTCAATATGTAGGAGTAATATACAGTCAATGATGCAATAGCATTTCTTGAAGCAGTAATATTTGGGCCTCCTCGATTATCAGTCCCGGATCGTCCGCGGACTGCCCGAGACGCGATCCGGTGCTCGATTTTTCCATGTATTCCTATGGGACTTCCGGTCCGAACGCAGTCCTCGGACTGCCCGCGGACCGTCCAGGACTGGTAAATCGAGGATGCCCTTTATATCATTTAAATGCAATTACTTGGCGTAATTGCCTGTCGGGGTGTTCCAGACGTACTAGGCGTACGGAAACTCGCCTTGGGGGAGACAGACGGCCGGCGGCACGAGGAAGAGTTGCAGGTACGGGAGCTACGTGCAACGGGTTGGCCGCGCGAGCGCGAGGGCGTGGATGCCGGCCGGAGGGGCCCGGCTCGGGGGCGGCGTATGAATGGTATGAATACCGTGGACGCAGCGGTGGGCCGCGTCACGACAACAACTGGCACGAGGGTCTCTCGGGTCTGCAGGGATGCTGCTCGTTGCTCGGCGAATGTTCGCTGAGTTCGATGCTCAAATAGAAGCCCAGCTGTGGTCTAGTGAGAAAAAAAAAAACCGTCCACGTTCGAGTGTTAATGAAGTGATATTTGTGGCTAACCGCTCACTGATTTGTTGTTAACCCAAATGCTTTACTAGGATCATTGAACGATTCCCCTGGCCTTTACCCGACCGCTATCAGCTCTACTTATGAAGCTGCCGCGGAAGGATTTCGTGGCCGCTAACCGGGATATAGCATGGCGGCACCCAGAACCGCTCGCTCGCCTGAAGGAGCGATACCAGTGTGCGGAAAGGAAGAAATAAAAACTGTGGTTGATTCCTCTGTCATAGGAATCAGTAAAACGCGAGTGGGTGAGTGAGTGAAGACTATTAAAATCGCCTGCAGGTGGCCTCCGTTACCGAAGTGCCGTGACGCGGCCCTACGTCTTTCCGGCTGGGCTCTTTACTAGGCAGCTCCCTCGCTACTAGTGTCGAGGTACTTCGGCCTGCCCGTGCTGGACGGCCGAGCAGGAAAGTGAAATGTGCAGCGAAACCTGCAGCTGAGCATGATTGTGAGTGTGCTTGGCGAGCGACGTCTTGCTGGCGGGTCGCTTCGGCAAAGGTGTACCGGCGTAATTTCCGCGACGGATAGGACGTCAGCGAAATGTTGGTGTATCCCGGCATAAAGCAGTTTTATGCTAAACTATAAAACCCCAAAACGAACAACCCTAAGTATACCGTACTCTTTGGTACTAAAGGTTTGTTTCCCCGCAAGGAGATCCTGTGTGCAGAGGTGCACCCTTTACAGGCCGCTTGCTTCGTTGTACTGGCGTCGCTTCAGTGACGGATATGACGTCGGCGAAATCTTCGTGTATTCGGGAATAAAACAATTTCGTGTTAAAATTGGCCGTGTATCTGCTCACGTCGCTGCAAACGTTATTACATGACGCTAGTCTTCCGCCACCCCTGCCACGTAAATGCCTGTCATCTCCCCACCTTCCACCGCTCGCAGTCTGCGCCTACCGTCTCGCTCCCTCCACTATAAAAGGGAGGAGGTTTGCTCAAGTCCATTCAATTTTACCGCGTTTCACTCCCCGCACGCCGTCAACTTTTACCTTTCGTTACTGTTTGACTCGGTATGCCGCCACGAGGTCTGGGGTTGGGTGCAATAGCTTTTTGTATTTCTGGATTAAAACATTGTTTTCATCGCGTATCATTTTATTTCCTATTGCAAAAATAAAGCATTTAATCCTCAGTGCATTCCGACATCCCATAGATGCGATCCAGCAGAGTCTCAAGGACCTGTACTACTTTGTACCACGATTCTGTTCCTCTTTGTGGGAAGTGGCTAGTTCCCACAGGGAGGGTGGACGCGGGTTCGATTCCCGGCCGCGGCGGCCGCTTTTTTGATGGAGGTGAAAAGCAGAACGTCCGTGTGTTCGAGATTTCGGCGCACGTTAAAGAACCCCCGCTGGTCAAAATTAATCCGGAGCCCTTCACTACGGCGCGTCTCATCGCCTGCGTTGCGTGGGCGCGTTAAACGCTACAATCAATAAAAAATACAGCAACCATCTATGTCTAATAAAAAAAACTTTGTAAATACTGCCTATGCGTTGATCTTCGCCTCCTATATAGCTAAAGTTTTCTTTCTGCTTATAAATGTTGGCAGATACAGAGTAGGATTTCATAGTGAGTCGGAAAAATTATGCTATACATAAAAGCATTCATTTTATCTTTTGGGAGGACGACTGAATAAAACACTGAGAGACAGACTAAACTTTTAGGGTTTAAATATCCCAAGAAGGGCTGTTTTCTTTAAAATTATACTATGGCGGAGACGAAAAGATACTCGATATCAGCGACCGTCTAACGCAACTGAACTGAGGCCATAGCGCCAGCACTATGCCGCATAACTAGCCTGAATGCGTTAAAATAGAGCACCGTCGCAGTTATTTTTCTGATCTGTAGTGCTACTAGCCAACCGTGTGAGGACTACTTCGCGATATGAGTGATTTGGAAGTTTATATCAAATTGCTGCACATTTAGAATAACTACTATAGTACTGCGCCAATAAAGCCTAATAAAAAACTCCTAAAGTAGCAAAATTTCTAGGGGATTTGATAAAGACATCGAATTCTTCTGTAGAATGTCAGGGAAGCGAAGGTTCTTTGTTGTACTCAGTAGCGACTGGTACTCGCCACATTGCCAATAACCAGACGAGGGCGGTTGCAAACAGCGAAAGGAAACATTCTCGAACAAGCACTACGCAAACATGCCAAGGCTACAGACTGAATTACACATGAAGCCAATGACAACTCACTGTTATGCGACACGTGCGTAAAACCTGAATACCAAGTATAAATAAAACGCAGAGAAACGTCCCCACCGAACGTCAGCGAGAAGCGGCGGTGTCCTCAGGGCGTCGTGAGTTCGGCCGGCGATGCAAGGCGACGTGCAAGATGGCAACGATGCTGGCGTCTGGCTTGCAGGGACGTCGACGAGAGAGACGCACCTTTGTCCTTCTCGGTACCCGCACAGCCCCTGACGCCACGTTACAGCAGGCAGTGGGCAGCAGGCAACCGGCAACTGCTGGTAGACGACGGGCAGCTGGTCGTCCAAGGACGGGGCACGCCAAAGTTGCGCTCCTGTCACGACTCGGGAGTCGCGCCAAGACGCCAGGTGGACCCCTCTCGAGCTCGGGTCCCGAAAACCCGACAAGCGTCTTCCATCTGGACGACGCGCTTCTCGAACCTGGTCTGTCCACTCCTCCCGGCGTTCTCCCCCGGCCTCCCCCGCTCTTTCCTATTAGCTCACGTCATCGCCTCGTGTGGCTTGCTGCTTCTTCTTTTTCTGCGCAACCACACCGAGGGCGATCCCCGCAGTACGCATTTGCGCCACGTGCACTGCGGTTGGTTGGTTGGTTGGTTGGTTGGCCAATCCCCCACGTACCCACTTTGGGGGATTGGCCAAGTCTGACTGTGGTTTTATTGTTAAAGAAGCTTATGAATTAGTTTCAAACTAAGGTTAAATAGAAGTGGGATAATAGCGGGTACCGTGATGCTAACAATTTGAGAACCAAAAAAATTCAATACTGCTGCAACAACAGGTACTTTAATAAACCACTAAAAATTGGTTGATGCGATTGATTAATAAGGCAAGCGACCTGATTCGGCAATAAAAGAGTGAAGAGCGCGACAGACATCCCCGTTGCACCAACCAATCCCGACTGCCCCAAATAACAATAAATTAGGCACCGACAAGGCGAGACCCGGGCGCCGGAGGGGAACCTCCAGGTAACGATTTCGGAGGGAGGAGAACCGCCCGCAAGACAACAGGAATTGGTCAATTGTTTCCTCCTCTTGACAGAAGGCGCACATGGCCGCTGGCGCTATGCGTGCGCGGCGTAGATAAAAAAATTACACCATCTTCCCGTGGGGAACCCTGATGAGGATGCGAAGCATCGTGGCGGTTCCGTGTGGTTCCATTGTGTTGCCGTTATGTTGAGTGATCTGGTTTTTACTAGCGCCAGAGGCAATTCCGCGTCCGGGTCCACATCGGTGGCAAAGGCACGCAAGTGCTGTTGTGTTACGGTGAGTAGGCGGTGGTTCTCGAGGCGCCGAAACTCGTCCATCATGTTCTTGTCGATGTTGTCTCTGTGGTAGAATCGGTAGTCTCCGTCAGCTTTGGGGTGGTGTGGAGTTGCCCTGCTCTGCGAAGCCTACGCGATGTGCACATCGCCACCTGCGGCCCGCGCCCCGGACGTCCGCCAGACTTCATGGCGTGGATACAAGGACCACATCATGGCCCCCTGCTCCGATTCCTTCGGGAATCCGGAGTGTATCTGTACATTTAATTTCCCCTTATGCTGAATAGCAAACTTCCGCAATAAAAAAAAAAGAAAAAAAGGTAAAGGTTGTTGAGATTGGTGCACCGGCTGAGAGCAATGCCTACGCCCTCCTCTTCGGTCGGTCGGTCGGTCGGTCGGTCGGTCGCCTCCCACCATGGCACATACCCACGCGGGGGATTGGCCAAGAAGTTTTGTGCCTAATGAGGATGTGACCTTTATTACTTTAGATCCCAAATTTAGAAAAGGAAATACCCAACAGAATTTTTTAAATACGTATAATATGAAAGTAGATTCAGGAAGAAAAATGAGCTATGTGTTTAATTTTCAGCTGGCTAGCAGGAAAACCGGCCTGTCACCGCAACATAAGAATGGAGGGCAGACACAACATCCCTGTGGCAGACTCCTAGGGCGGAAGCGCCTAGTGACAGGACCTCCGAACTAGATAGCGGAAGGTTAAGGCGTCTAAAGGTTGACTCCAGATGCGTGCGTCGCATTGGGGAGAAGCTGCGGCAATCAAATAGGAAATACTCTATATTTTCCAGTTCGTCGAAGAAAGGACATTGCGGAGATGGAGCCAGACGAGATTTATAAAGATAAACATTTAGTGGGGGAATTTCGCACCGAAGTTTACTGATTGCTACCTCGCATATCCTTGTTTCACAAAACATCGGCTTCCATGCATGACGAAGGTGGCTATAATCTCTAGAAGATAGAAGGGCGTCTTGCTTATAAGCCTGCAGTAGCTGCAGACGTTTAAATCTCGCCCCCAATAGAAAACTGTCATTTGGACATTGCACGACCACAGGGCCACCAAGAGACATGCTGGCTAATTGATCAGCCACTTCATTGTATGAGATTCCTGCATGTCCTGGAACCCACACTAGCCGAACCTCACAAAGCTGACGCGGAACAAATGATCGAAATGTGCGGATAATTGGAGAATCTTTTTCGGATGCTTTGTCTTCTCGTTCTTTTTCTTCTTCTTCGGCGGTTCCCCTACGGTAAGATGACGACGGTGGTTGAACGCGAACCTATCTCGTGATGGATTCTTTGGCTGGCCAATCCCTTGGGGCATCCTGCCGCAATCAGCATCAGAGGCGCTGCGGACGGGGCTGGTTGAGCCATAGAGTTTGGTTGAGCTGCAAGGCGCGTGGCGCTTCCCGCCACAGCTTTCCCACGGGAAATTCAGCATCCCCCTCTAACGTTTTCAGTTCGTCGTTTCTGTTGACGTTTAGCTTCGCGTGCCTTCGTTGTATCAGTAGCTTCTTGACGTAGTTTGAATGAGTCAAGGACATAAGGCGCGTTCGTAGCACTTGCTCCTGTCCCGGATTTGTAGCGTAGTGGGAAGAGCACCGCGTACCTCCCGTTGCGGCCAGAGAGCCGTGGGATCGAAACCGGGCGCCGCTAACTATTTCTTTTTTTATATAGTGTAGTATCGCGGACCTGTGGGTGTAAGGAGGAGAGTTGCGCATGCGCAGTGAGCGTGTGGACGGCGCCGCCATCAACGACGGAGGACCAGGCGAGCCTAAGAAATTCTCCGCATTTAAAATTCAAATTAGGTGTTCGGCAGCGAAGGCAAGTCAGTGTGACTTCGCAGAGTCGAGACTGCACAAAGCCACACTTCCAAGAGTACCGGAGATGCTCAATGTCAGGGCAGCCAGCGATGCTGTCTGGTGGGAAGCTGTCCAGCGAACTGTACCTTCGAAACCTAGTTGCAACAACGGAGGCTATCGGGGGCACAGTATCAACCAGAGAACCATTCAGTGCTACTCCTGCCAGGTAATCAGCGGTTTCGTTAAGTTCAATCCCTCTGTGCCCTGGGACCCAGACCAGACGGATTTCCCTGACATGTGCCGGTATAAGCATCGACAGCGATTGACGAAGAGGAGTAACGGTTGGAGAAGATAAAGCGGAGCAGGCCGAACAAGAATCCGTCGCAATGGTTGGTTGGTTGGTTGGTTCCTTATGTGGCGCGTACCCACGCGGGGGATTGGCCAAGAAGCTGCCTGTAATAATTAGGCTGTGACCCGGTTTATTTTAGACAGAAAAAAAAGAAGTACGAGAAAAAACATCGAGAGTAGAAAAAGAAATCTTTGGATAGAACAGGATTGTCAGGAAAAAAAAACTTGCGAATGAAGGCATAGCTATCTAGCAGGGCATCCGGCCTGTCGCCGCAACAAAGGAATGAAAGACGATCCGACATCTCTGTGGCAATATCCTATGACGGAAGCACCCAGGGAAAGAATAACGGTTAAAGATAAAGGGAGATTCAGCCGATTAAACGTGTATTCAAGGTGCGTGCGTCGCATCGAGGAAAAGCTGCGGCAATTTAAAAGAAAGTGTTCTATTGTTTCAGGGGCCTTGCAGAAAGGGCATTGAGGAGATAACGCCTGACCAGCTTTGTGTAGATAAAAATTTAAAGGGGGGATTCTGCAACGAAATTTTGTGATTGCGACCTCACATTTACGAGATTCGCAGAATTTAGGCTTCCATAAGTGAGAGAGCTGAATATAGTCGGAGCATGAACGAAGGACATCTTGCCGATTAATTTGTAAAACTTGAAGGCGCCTGAACCTCGCCCCCAAAAGAAAACTGTCAATTGGGCAATTCACGACAGCAGGACCCCCAAGAGCCAAATTGGCTAATTGGTCTGCCATTTCATTGAAGATTATCCCTGCGTGACCAGGGACCCACACTAACCGGATCTCGCGAAGCTGGTAAGGAATGAATGAACGGAATGACCTGAGAATGGAAGAATCTTTATCATTTGTTAGAGCAGTGCATACGGAGAGAGAATCCGAAAGGATAACCACCCCCGCAAATCTGTGCTGTAGTTTATTAAGGGCTAAGATTATCGCCAATAATTCTGCCTGAAAGATCGGGGTATAGTCTGGCAGCCTGATTGAGAAGGACTAATCTAGATACTGAGAATATATTCCTACCCCAGCCTTCTCATCACTTTGCTAGGCATCTGTGGCAATGACGACATCAGTATGAAGAGTGGCCAAGTGATCTTCAAGTAAATGATTGAGTAATCGGGCCGGCAATAATTTCGCATGCGAAGGAAAAATGTTGTCCAAGCTTATGTCGACAGGCGACACATTATCAGAATAGGGCTGGAGTAGAAAAAGATCTGCACGAAGAGGCTGCAGCCGTGCCTGAACGCAATCCAATTGAGGACGCTGAAATCGGGGCCACGTAAATCCTCGAAAAAGGTCAGGCCTCAAGAGGAAAATGGGTTGAGCCTCGTATAATGGAGATTCAAACAGTTTGAGAAATGTTACAACAGTTAACTATTTAAATCGATCCAGAAGTGAAGGCAACCGTGCCTCAAGGTACAATACAGAGTTAGCTACATACTTTGGCAACCGTAAACATAAACGCAACGCCAATCTCTTAATAAGAAATAGGGGATGGAGTTTGTACGTCGCGCAGCCAGAAAATCACACGCAACCAAATTCCAATACTGGGCGAACATAGCAACGATAAATCATTAGCAGGGCGTCTCTACGCATACCGAATTTATGATTGCATAGCCTACGCAGCACTCCCGCAGCTTTTTCACCTTTGGCAGCAATGTGCGAAATATGAGGACGCCATGTGAGGTGGACGTCATAAATTATACCCAAATATTGAATTTCCGTGACCTGAGGGATGGATTGCAAACGGTATGTTAGAAATAATGATATAGGGTTATTGCTGGGAAATACTATAACGGCACATTTACTGACATTTAGCGAGAGGTGTAACGTGCTAAGCCAATTATCCAGGACAACCACATAGTCCTGCAGTCGCTGATATAACGCTTGGATGTCCCTATCAGCCGAGAAAAAAGCAATATCATCGGCATACACATAGGTAGATATGCCGTTCTGTATTGGGATAGAACTAAGGAGTAAGTTAAAAATAACTGGAGAAAGAACTGATCCCTGAGGAACTCCACGAAATTGGTGGTACTGGGATGTCGATAAACCGCCCTTGGAACAAAAGAATTTCCTTCCCTTTAAAAGCTCACCAATCCAGGAGCGGATGTACCCTGGAATCTCGCTAGATGCAAGGCGTGACATCAACGTGCTGTACTCTACGCTGTCGTAAGCCTTTGCTATATCTAGGGTTACCAGCGCACTTACATGTTTTAGTCGGCGAGCTAATTTAATGCGGCTCTCGATGTCGACGTGGGCCTTCCCAATAGAATTTCCAGGTCTGAAGCCAATCTGGGCGGGGCTTAGAATACGATTACTGTTCAGAAACCGCATAAGCCGGCCATGCAATACCCTTTCAACCAACTTTACCACGTTGCTAGTCAACGAAATCGGCCTAATATTGTCTTTGACGAAACCCAAACTTTCGTTTTTCAACAATGGTGCTACCTTAGCGATTTTCCATTCCGAAGGTATCCAGCTGTTTTTTAACGACATGTTGACAATGTTTAGTAAATCATCAGGAGACACCTCAAGCAGAAATTTTAACGTTGCCACCGTAATGCCGTCTGATCCTGGAGCACACTCAGACAGCTGCAAAACAATATCAGCTAATTCCGCCCTTGCCACTGGAGTGAAACCCTCATTTGAAACCTGGAACACAAAAGGAGAGGCCAACCCAGAAGAAAAACGAGATTCCAGTTCCTGCGCAATACGTTCCAAAGTTTCCATAGACTCACTCGTTGACTGAACAATTGACTTGCCGTTATCCTGATCTTGTACAACCTTTCTTGAACGAAGGAATCTATGCAACATGCGTCTATTTTTGGACTTTGATAGAGAGGCGAACTTTTGGGTGTTATAATTTTCTTTTGCTTTAGAAACAACCCGCTTGAATATTGCAGCCGCAAACTTGTAACTGGTCCAATTGGATGGGCATTGGTTTTTAAGAACTTTCTTCCAAGCCGCTTCTCTCTGACTATACGCACGAGCACATTCCTCATTCCACCATGGACTGGAGCCGCCATCTTTTTGAGAACAAACAATAAAGCGGGATTTTTTAACAGATTCAGAAAGGATTGATAACACTTGAGCTGTCCGAAGTTTCTCGTCTCTCGATGGAATAGAGCTAAGTGCTGTCTTTAGTTTTTTTTTTTTTTGAACGCGATGAAAATTTATATGCCGAACTATATGTGCTCGCGGCGACGTAGGAAGGCATAAAAACTCATATACAATTGGGATGTGGTCACTACTTGTAGCCTGGTCCCAAGTATACCATGAAGATATATTTCCCGGGGTGGAGAAGGTCAAATCAAGAACAGAACTGGTCTTCCATCGAAAAAATGTCGCAGTTCCAGAGTTAAAACAATACAAATTGTTGTCCCGCATCCAGTCGCAAAGACGCCTGCCACAGGAATCTGTGCGTAAACCCCACGATACGTGGTGCGAATTGAAATCCCCACAAAGAACAACTCGTTTTTCACACGCCGACACGGTAGCATCGAGTGAAGAGGTGGAAGTTACTCCACTCGGAAAGTACGCATTCACTATAGAAAATGCCACGCAACCTGGAAGATTGAATGTCACTGCCAGAATTTCCGATTCCACACACATAAATTGAAATGAGAGATGGGCTTTATGGCAAAATCGAGGGGATACTAAAGTTAGCAATCCTCCTCCTTTAGTTGGACGGTCTAAACGGAACATTCGGTAGTTGTGGAATCTAAATGGCCGACCAGGAGCCAGCCAAGTTTCCTCCAGTACAATAACATCTGGTCGGGTTTTAGATACAATATTGTGAAGGTCTGTTAGCGCTGAAAAGACTGAACGACAATGCCATTGAAGTATCCGTAGAGACATTATGGGGAAGTGATAGCCGCAACAGCCGCCTCCAAAATATCACCTGTTTTTTGACTCGCTTGACCTTTCTTAGACTTTTGTTTCGGGCACGATTCAGGTGAACCCAAAATCGGCGATCCTGTTCTTTTATACACAATCGATTGACCCTCCATGTCTTCTGGGTGGTTCTCAGACTCGACGTTATTCTCGTTAGCAGGACGAATGTTCGATGCCATGCGAGAAACAGGCGGGCCAGTTGCGGCTTTGGATGCATGACGAACCATCGAGGACGGACGACTGGGGGGCAGGCCAGCTACCATTTTGGAGGGAAGAGAAGTACCTTCGCATTGGGACTGAGACGAAGGGTTTGAAGAAGCAGAAGTGGATGGTGACGGTTGGCTGAAACGGCTTGAAGAGTGAGCGGGGTCAGTCTCATCCAAAGGTAGTTGATTGAGTGACCCTAAAGCCTTAGTATTAAAACCACAAGCGGAATCTGTTTGCACAGCTACGCCACACAACGCGGACACAGACTCTGTGATGTGTGCCGTGTGAGCTGTTAGGAGTTCTGCCATAGCATGCAGGTAGCGATCCATCATCTTTGACTGACTTTTTTCGATTGCTGACGCGATCACATCAACAAGAGATGCGTCCACAGTAGCGGAGCCACGTGCCACAACTGAGGCATAGCCTGACGATCTATCTTTGACTACAGCCATCGCCTCACTCCGCGAGCACCGGCGCTTTTCAATGACCTCAAGGATCTTCACCTCTTGTGCTCGAACTGGACAGTTGGAGTAGTCCGCACGGTGTGAGTTTCCACATAGGCAGCAAGTTTCTTCATCTGTCTGGCATGGAGCAGGAGGGTGGTCGCCTCCACAAGTGCAACAACGAGCGGACGACTTACAACCCCCGACACTGTGGCCGAATCGCCAACACTTTCGGCACTGTAGTGGACGAGGGGAAAGCGGCTCAACCTTGAAGATTACGGGCCACGCTTTTAACTCCCCAGGGACAGACACACCAGCGAAGGTGGCGATGACTGACTCGGTCGGATAGCGGACATCGTTCTCTACTCGGCTACAGCGATGCACAGCAATGACACCAGCCGAAGCGAATTCCTCCAGCATATCTGACACTGACATTTCTGGGTCAACTCCGCGAATGATGCCCTTCGAACATGCAAGATGGGCAGGCACAAATGGGCTCACCGGGAAAGAGGCAAAGGTTGAACACTGCAGCAAGTCCTGCACGCACTCTTGGTCGAGCGATCGGATCACAACGCCTCCTTTCCCGAAGGGACGCACGCTGGTGATTTTCTGGAAACGCTCCGTAGCAGAACGAAGGGCGTTTTGCATTTTCCCGGGATTGTTGTGCCGTATTGCGCCCCCATTCGTGGGCACAAGAGCCACAGGGATGTCGGTAACCCCGTTGCGGAGGAAAGCCTGCAAAGGGAGCTGCTGCGGTGTAAGACTGGCCGACCAGGGGGAAGGCCCCCGGCCAGGAGAGTTGGTCGCCATGCGGCGCAATAGCGCCCACCCTCACTACAACCTGAAACAAAGCAGGCCACAAAAGGAAAGAGGTGACAAAATCGCCTAAAGCTGGCCAAAACCCCGCGTAGGAAGCGAACGCCTTGCAGAGACGTTCGAGCAAGGGACACGTCAGCGACTTCTCGCAATGATCAGGCATGTTCCCGCCACGTTGTCGTCGTCGTCGTGGGAACAAGAACCTCACGACACATAGAATAGTTGTTCCACGAAAAACAGCGACTATGATGTATTCTTGATTGATTGTAGGGTTTAACGCGCCGACGCAACGCAGGCGATGAGGCGCGCCGTAGTGGAGGGCTCCGGATTAATTTTGACCACCTGGGGATATGATGTATTCTTAAGGATATAGTTTAGGTAGGTATATATTTAACAGATTACCACAGAGCGATTACTCTTCCACCATTTTGTTTGGGACCATCTTCAAGAGTCGCCGGGTCTTATCTCGAAAAATAGCTACCTGTGCGTGGGAACGTGCTTGGGAACTGGGAACGTGGTTGCCCACAAACCAACCACACTTAAATTTAACCAACATATGAAAATCACTGGGCGTTTCCGCATGGGTCCAGTCACTGCTGCTTGCGCCCCAACAAGTGGCGCTTATGAGTTATGACGCTTGAGAGGGCAAAGGAGACCTTGACGTGCCCTAATTATTGTTTCTAACTTCCACTCATAACATCACGGGGACTGGAGCTGTCCGTGCTTACACGCCGTTTGTTTTCCGCCTGCTTACAGACACATCTATCAGTCCTAACGTCTTCCTCGGGGCTATTATCGCCCTGGCTCAAGCTCCACAATCGGTGCCCGCTACCGCAAGGAAGCAAGCAGAGAGTACCCGTAGAATTCGAGTGCAGCTTGGTTGGTTGGACCCTTAAATCATGGCGCATACCCACGCAGGGGATTGGCCAAGAAGCTGCCTGTAATGATTAGGCGGTGACCCGGTTTATTTTAGAAAGAAAGAAAGAGTAAAGTAAGAGGGAAAAGATTCAGGGAAGAAAAAGAAATCTTTTGATATAACAGAATTGTCAGGAAAAAATCACGAACGAAGACATAACAGTCTTGCCAAGTCTAGCAGTGCATCCGGCCTGTCGCCGCAGTAGTAGTAGTAGTACTAGTATGAAACTTTAATGAGCCTTATAAAGTAGGAGTGGTTCCCTAGTCCGGGAATCCAAGGGACGACCGGGCGACCGACGCCCTAGATGCCAGTAGTTGCTGGACGTCCAGGTGGTTGCTGGTGGCAAGGTTGTCCCACCATAGAGTTTCTCATGGTCTCCCACAGCTCATGGAGGGGGAGGGGAGAAGGAAAGGGTGGGAGGTCAGGGTTATGCGCACATTCTAATAAAATGTGGACAAGTGGGCCAGGCTTAGAGCAAAAAGTGCATTGGGCGGGAAATTGAGTGGGAAACATGTGGTGTGAGCGAATTGGGTGGACGAAGGTAGTCGTTTGGATGCGATGAAGAGTCTGTTCTTCCGATTTGGACAGCTTGGAGTGAGGTTGAGGGAATTGTTGCCTGTCGAGTCGATAGTGCTGTGTAATGTCCTGAAACGTAACCAGTGGTGTGGACTCCGTTTGTTCTTCTGAGGCATGAGAGGGGAGTGCGCAGGCTTGATGACGGGCAATAATTTTGCCCTTCGCCGCAACAAAGGAGAGAAAGGCGATCACAACATCGCTATGGCAAACTCCTAGGGTGGAAGCACCCAGGGAAAGAACAACGGTGGAAGATAGCGGGAGATTAAGCCGATCAAACGTGTATTCAAGGTGCGCGGGTCGCATCGAGGAAAAGCTGCGGCAATTTAAAAGAAAGTGTTCTGTAGTTTCGGGGGCCTTGCACGCAGGACATAAAGGAGTACTTGAACGACGGGTTGAAACTTTTCCAAAACACAAAATTTCAAAACACTCTTTACAGTTGTCAACATTGTTCAAAAAAAAAGAAAACTTTTGGCATATTTGAGGCAGAACACCAATACACGAGCGGTATTTGCATGCTCTTTTAAATAATACATATAGCTGCTTGGTTTTCGCGCGGGGAAAAAAATACACGTTGAAAATTAAGTTTTCACCCGAAAATACGAAAGCGCTCGTGCGAGCCTGGACCTCGTAGCAGTGCTCCGATGGCAGATCGGGAGCTCTTTCAGAGCAACTTTTTTGCTCCGTTTGGAGCAAACACATTCCAATGGCAGGTCGGGAGCAACAAAATCCTGTTACAATTATAGCACTGCACGGGCCCGGGCTGACCCGAAAGTCCGGACCCGGCCGCCCGAAGCGTTTTATCAGTGGGCCCAGGCCTGGCCCTGGGCTTAATCTCGCGGGCCCGGGCTGGGCTCGGGCTTGAATTCATGAGCCTGGCCGTAATTATTTCCGACGTGAAGTGCAGAAACTAACATTAAAAGGAATGTTGTCGGCCCTTATTGATGTTATTGTACCCACTGTTGCAAAAACGTGTTTTGCTAGTTCTTGTATTCACTGTACTGTAATTTTATTGACAATTTTTTTACGGCATCAATATTCTATATTGTGAGGTACGAGATACCATGGATACAATTACAAGGAATGCCGTAGCAAGGGAGGGATTAAGTCATACAAACTGGAGCATTGCACATATGTGAATGTACACGTATGTTTTACATATCGCACCCCTCGAAATGCGGCCGCCGTGGCCGGGAATCGAAATGGTGTGCTATAGGAGCAGCACCGCTAACCAACCAATGCAGGTAAAATATTTCAATGCTTGTGCATATTCGTGGATTGACACCGAAAATGTCAGGGTAGCTTGCACTCACGCGCAAGGCTTGAATGGCGAAGCTGTTGTGGGTGAGCATTGCCGCACACATAGTTAAGTTTCAGTATCATTGTTTTTTTTTTGTATAGTTGCGATGCTAGTAATCGTCGTCATACGCATCGAAGAAGTCGTCGTCTTCTTCGCGGCGAGTGGTGGATGCAAAGCCATCCTCAGCTGTATAGACTTCCACCAGCTCAACTGGCGAAGCTTGCACGAAGTGCCGCTAGCTTGCTTGAACCGGGACGAATGCGCGGGCATGGCGAGGGCCTGCAGGAGTTTGGCTTCGGTCGTCGTGGGGCGCGGACGTGTTTTGCGTTCGCTCCGACCCTGGGGTTCAGAAGTATCTGATCTTTAGGGCCAAGACCTGGGGCAGATTAAACATGGGCCCTGGAAAGAGGGAACATGCCATAGTTCAATCAAGACCTTTCTCTCTCGCGCGGCCGGGGTGGTTCGCGTTTTCGCCGGCCACACGATGCGGGCCATGGGTGCTTGTTCCGGGTGGCGGTCGCTCCGCTGCGCGGGGCCGCCGAGCGCAAGCTCCCGCTCGCCAGTACTTGCTCGTCCGCCTGGATTTTCGCCCAGCAAGCTCTCCTCACTTCAGACTGCCGTGGATCGCAGCACAGCCTCGCCTCTACGGTTCACCGCTCCTGTCGAGATCTTCTCCCGGACGCAGCATGACGCCAGGACACTGTGTTTGGAATGTGCTTTTTGCATGGTGGTCCCAGTGGCAGTGGCAACTCTTCTTCTTGTCCGGCGGCGGAACTTTCTCTCTTTTCTCTCTTTACCTATATCTATACTTTTGTCATCTTTGCTGCTATCCTCCCTTTCACTCCCCCTTCCACATCCCCCAAGGGCCTGGTAAGGTGTCGACAACCCCCCAGTCAGACAGTTTCTGGTCTCTTTCGCCCCCCCTCTGGTCGACTGCCAGTTGTCCTGGCTATCTGCGGTGAAGGCGCTTCGGAAACGCACAAAGAGGGTCCACCAGGGCGTGCGAAAGTTGCTGGCGCGTGGACAGGGCTGCACACACACCGTGGCCCTGCGGGTGTTCCACGGGATGGCGTCGTCCGCCGTCCTCTATGCTCTGCCTTTAGTGAAACTCAAGCCGCGCCGGTGGGAGTAGCTGGAGGTGGATCAGCGCCGGGCTATCCGCCTCTGCTTGGGCCTTCCGAGCACATCTCCGGTGGCGACGACATACACGGAGGCAGGCTTCTGGCCTATCCAGATGCAGGCCCTGCAGGTGGGGCTCCACCACATCCACCGCCTGAAGGGCACACCAGACGGCGCGGCACTCCTCCAGCGCTACCGCTGCCGGCCCAACTCTCGGATGGGCATGCTGCTCAGTACGTACGAGAGCCACATCGCGTTGCCGCAGCGGCGCCGCCTGGAGGCACCACCCCCTGCAGGCACGGGGGTGGTGGACACATTGCCGGGTGTCCGTAGCAAGAGGTCGACTCCACCCCAGGCCGTCCACCAAGAGGTGTCTGCCCTGCTGCAGGACGACGCTGCCGGACTTCTGCAAGTGTACAGGGATGGCTCTGTGCAATAGTCGACGGGCAGAGCCGGAGCCGCCTGCACGGCGCTAGAACTCGGCACCAGCCAGGTGTGCAGCCTGCCCTTCCCTGCCTCATCCACCCACGCAGAGCTGGCTGGACTTCACTTGGCCGCGGACCTTCTTCTACAGCAGGGGACCCAGGTCCGTGGGGCCATCACCCTGAATGACTCCCGCTCTGCCCTCCTCCGTCTCCGTGCCGCCGACCCGCCAGCCAGCTCCAGCGGCTACGTTGAGCGGTCGCGGCCAAGCTTCATGCGGTGGAGGCGCAGGGGTGTCCACTGCGACTTCACTGGCTGCCATCGCACGTGAACATCACGGGCAACGAGGTTGCAGACGCCTTGGCCAAAGGTGCTGCTCGCCAGGCAGGGGTCCCAGCCTCCCGGGATGTGGTGTCATTTGACGCTGCAAGGACTATCCTGGAACGAGTGGTGGAGGACATGCATCCAGATGCCCGAGTAGTCAGTGGCCAGGCCCCACAGGTCTTGCACGGACGCATTAGCAGAGACGCCCGGTCGCTCCTGCTTCGCCTGCGGCTCAGTTGCTGCAACGTGGGAGCGCGCTTGCAAGGAGCCATGAAGAGAAAACACAAGTTTGGTTCATTCAAAAGATTGTCTCGTTAGAATCATACTGACACCACTTTTAACGTAAACTTCGCTCAAATAAGCTACATAATTAGGAAAAACGGGAATGGTCATGCGACCCACCAGCTTATTTCCCGCAACAGAACCTGTGATGTCACATGGGCTAAGCTCGGCGATTGGCGGAGGCTGGCAGAAGCAGACGCAAATTAGGTAGAGCTTACAAACTAGACGAACGAGCGATTTGCGCTTAAATTTAGGGCACATTCTTTACAAAGCAATAGGAATGATGGGACAAACAGTGGAAGTTACGAAAGCACATGTAAACATAGAAGTACTGATGCGTTCTGCTGTTCGTACTGCGCACAGCATGCTTTGGTTTAGCTGCACAGCACTATATGGGGCTTGGGGTTGTCTCAGACGACACTGGCCGATTGACGCAAACAACGGTGTCTTACGTGACCCCATTTGTCGAGCGAGCACTGTTTCAGGGAACGAATATTTTCTCCCAGAACAAAAACAAGCCAGGTTTAAATGCGGGCAAAAACAAACCAAACGCTTGCCACGGTATGGTGGCGCCATCTAGGTTACGGAACGTAAAGAAACGCGGGAACAAACCAACACCGCTGTACAGGGTGGAGACAACCTTTGAACGGTCCCGTGCCACCGCAATTGGGCCAACGGGCTCAACGCGTTATTCTTTTCGTTTCCCACGAGACCTAGCAACGCGAAACAGACAATATGATTCAAACTTCTTCAGTAAACCGCGTTTCGGCGATAATTTTAGTGCGGTTTTGACACAATGACGTGCTTCGGCGGCGAGCGAGCAACCGAACATGGTGGCGCCAGCGTTACGTGTCTCTACCCTGTACGGCGGATGCGTGAATGAAGGTTCTCTAGGCTGCAGAGCGGTCGGTTCCCGTGATGTCACTTGGGACCACGAAAACGCATGATTGAGCGGGAAAATCAAAATTTTAACCTAAATTGTTTAATTTCTCAGTGAATAAAGCACCGTTTGTATCCGGATAAGCGCTGGGGGCACTATAAAACACGAAATCTTTCGAATAAAACCAACTTGCATTTTCTCTTCATGGCTCCTTTAAGGCCGCCGGGCGTCCCCCACCTGCACCGACTGCCCAGAGCCCGAGACGCTAGAGTACTTACTGTGCTCTGGCCGCCAGCACGACACTGCGAGGGCAGAACTCTGGGCCGCACTCCAGCGACTCGGTGCCCCAAGCCACAAGCTAGAACACTTCCTGTTCCCCACGGGACCAGACGCCATCCGACGGGAGGTCTTCCAGCCCCTACTCAACTTCCTGGTTACAACAGGACTAGCGCTGTGTTTGTAGCCATCGAGTCATGGACCAAACGAACGGGATATAGACTATCCCCCTCTCTCCTACCTCTCTTCTCTTCCCCTTCTCTCTTCATATCCTTTGAAACCCCAATCCCCTTCCCTGGACTGGGTTATATGAGGGTGAACTCCCCGTTTAGTTCAACAATATCCCCAAGCCTTTTGTCTTCCCTACTTCGTTAATAAATCACCCCCCCCCCCCCCCCGAACCACAAAGCAAAGCAAAGCCTGCCCACAGAACTAACTCCCCCTACCGTAACGACTGCTCAAGTGCCCAGACAGATACAGGTGAACAACGACGGAACAGACGGAGCATACGGAGTGCTAAAATTCTCTATTAGGGGCGAAGCCCCTTGGTGGCTCGACTTGTCAACGATCATGTCGTCGTTTTGGCCAATCCCCGCTTGTGGGTACGTGCCAAAATCTTTGAGGGCATCATCATCATCATCAAATAACAACACCGCTCATCAGGAAAGCACAGGTCTGTTAGCGAAGTTCACTAACAATTATTAACGAAACGACGACGACGAAATACGTCGAAGGTCATGACAGCGTTCTTTAGCCAACATCAACGTTTTAAGATTAGGTCAGTTCGCAAACCCCGCCTGCGGAGGCGGTCCCAACGCGTCTCCCGGCCGCAGCGGCTCTGGCGTCGCGTTGAGATAGAGATGAGATCGGCGGAGCAAGTAGCTGCCGCCGCCGGCTGCTGCAGCCGGCCGGCAAGATCCTCTCCCCTCAGTGAGTCGACGTCGGCGAGAGCCACGGACAGTACTTTGCTCGCTGTGCGTTTCTTCGTTGTTGATCCTCTGTGGGTGCCTTGCTATAAAATTAATTTGTAGAACTGTTACACATGATTACGCGTCGATGGGTTTTAAGAACTTTTTAGAATCGTAGCACCTCATCACTTGGTACGAGCATGTCATAATGGCAGCACAGTCGAACGTCGTTTTAAAAAGTAGTATCTTGGCAGTGAATTAGTTCGTTGTATCCGATATTCGTTTTAACAGTAGGGGTAAAAATCGGTTTAAGCAAACCGGCAGTCTGGCTCGCGCGAAAACTCTAGATACAAGGCATTATTCCAGGGTTCGAACCCAGGACATACGATGTAATCCTTACCTGCCTCCGTGTGGCATTTCAAACCAAATGGACAGATACACGAGAACGTGGCATTAACAAACTTTTTTTGAGAAAACAGGCATGCGTTGTTATTTATTTGAAGAAAGACGTGACGCGAAAAATGGCTGTGTTACTTTCGTATTTTCGTTTTGATGTTTTTAATTCTAGCTTTCGAGTTTTGAGTCTTGCGCGAACCAAAAATTTCTCCTTACGGCTGTTATCACACACGGCTGCCGTGGCTCTGGCTAGCTTCGTTGTGAAAATAGGCGCAGCTCGCACTAGTGGTACACGGCTGGAGGAACAGCCTTGAGGAACAGGCTGGAGGAACAGCAGAGCTGGCGTTCTTTCACCCTCCGTCGGAGACCCGGCTGTTGCACGACGCACGGATTTCCGTACTTGCCGGGGAATGTACCGGCAACTAGTCCCGGATCGTTTTGTCCGCAGGCTTCCCATTTCCCCCAAAGTGGACCGCGAGCACGCGCTGGAACCCGGGGCAACCGGCTTCGCTAACCCTGCGTGTATAGCGTGTACTCGGCGCCTGTGCTCCCCACTTCAGGCGCGAACGTATGTGAACTGGTGAGGAGAACTGCACGCGAGAGATCGCGCCACAAACGCTGGGCAGAGCGTCCTCGAAGGTCGAGATGGCCGACGCCGGGCGTTCTCTACGAGGCACACGCTCACGTGCACCCGCTTTTTTTTGTATTTTTTAACAGAGGAGCTGCCGTAGCTGGCCGTAATGTGTGGCGTGTAGCGCTTTAAAATACCAAGAAAATGTAGAACTCTCGTGAGCGCGTGCCTCGCGGAGCGCCGAACGTCCTGGGCACGCCCCGTGGCTTTTGCAAAAAAAAAAAAAAGCGAGAACCTTGAGGAGGGAGAAAATGCCGAGCGCTCGTGAGCGCGTCGCTCGATGCATATGTGGATGACTAGCACAGTGCAAAGCGACGACGTAGCATGTCAATAAACAATTTCAAACTTCTACAAGTGCGTGGTGATGTGTCCTTAGTGTTCACGTATAAAAGAAATCCTGCAGCTACGCTACGTTTCAAGCCTTGCTCAACTTATTGCAAGCTTCCCCAGATTTTTTTAAGTGCGAATTCACTTTATAAGCGACCCCGAACCTTCCGCCGTCCGCATAGCAACAGCTGCGGGTGCGCGCGCTTTTCGTCTTCCTTAGCAACGGGGGGAGATGGGCGCGCGCTGCCTGGCCGCTGACATGGCACATACCCACGTGGGAGATTGGCCAGGAATAAGTGCGAATGCACTTCTTAGCGAGCCTGAATCGTCGCGCTCGCATAGCGCCTCCTCTCCCCCCTCGCCTACTCTCCTAAAGCCCCTTTACTACTCTCCAGCTCGCAACTACCTCTTTTCAATCTACTTCAAGGGCATTACACTGAATTAACCTTCTAGAGCACTGTACACTGAAGCAAAGCTAACTCGCTTGCGCCGTTCAACACGGAGCAGTAGCAGACGACTTCAGGAAGAGCGATCTCAACGCGACCGCAGCGCCGCCGCTGCGCGGGCGACAGGATGGGGCCGCTCCGCCGTCGTGGCGAGTGCGCGCTCTTTCCAAACTGAGTTAAAGGGGCACTGACACAAAAATTTTGCATCTTGTTTTTTTGTCGCGATAAGTAGCTAGTGACCTACTTATAACCTGTAGAAACCTCATTTGCTTCAGCGTGCGACGGTTGTTTAATTAGAGGCATTTTCAATGCGGCCAGTCGCAGTTTCGGTTTCAGCGAGTGCCGCGAAACGATGGATTTTGTGGATTTTTTGCGAACAAAGCTGACCACGTGACCGTCGGAGGGATATCACAGAGCAGAGCCGCCGTAGCACTGTCGAATCCGCATCGACGGCAGTTTCTGCGAATGCCCCCACGTACTGATCTCGTGCGTCCACGGTCGCTTAATTAAAAAGCGACCGTGGACGTGACGCAGGCGCTGCGAGTGCAAATGCTACCGCGGCTAAAGAACGACGTGCGACGCTCGAGGCGGTGGGTCGCAAGACGCGCGCTGGGAGCAGCCGGCCGGTCTGCCTACAGGTCCGCCTACAGATGTTGGGCTTAGCACTGCGGCGGATATTCGAGGGCCGCTCTCGTAAGTGGTGCAGATGACAATTTTTTAATACAACCCGCCATCGCATCATTAACTCCTTTCTCATGTAAGCCACCATGGTCGGGACTTGGGGACAATTTCGTGCAGCGGTAACAAGCTATCACTCGAGCTGCCTGGGCCACTTCGCGGCCGTGGCCGCCGCCTGCACAGCGACCGTGCGGCTAGCTCAGTGGGCTTTTCGTGCCTCCGGCGCGTTTTCGCATCCAGTGGTAATAAACAGTAATAGAAACAGAGTGCCTGGAATCGCTGTAGAACTTTGGTCGCGGCCAGCTGCCCGATGAGCTGACGAAATCACGGCGCCTCCGCCACCGCCGCCAACGATCGGGTCGTTCGTTCTCGAAAGCAGAAGCTCCGCCCTCCGGCCCTCCGATTCGAGCGGCGAGCCGGGCGAGCCGGCGAAAAGCGCCGGCAGTGCAGAAGCGGCAAACACAAACTCGTGACGTGTTTGGACGTTGTTTATTTACGCAATATCCTCGGGATGCCGATTGCGCGTGGTCCTCTGCTGTCTGCTCGGTTGCGTTTCGCACACTTTAAAATTGATTTTAAATATGCTCTAGGCTGTATTCTCCGCTGATATTTTGCAGATGATGTATATGTGTTCCCACCAATCTATCCCCGAAGTTATCTTGCCTTCAAAATTTTGTGTCAGTGCCCCTTTAATCTAAAAACGTTGGTATCATGTAGTCAGGGTACTAAAATTCCGGGACACTCGTTTTCCAGCGCCTCGCGCTAGAACGTAACGCGTATACTAAAAGAACACACCGGGACACTCGTTTTTCGACTCCTCGAGCTACAACGCTTCGTTCTACAAAGATGTTTTTTCACAATCTCTAGATTGGAGTTATTCGCTACGAATGCCGGATAATCACACACTCATCTTTATGGCCGAATTTTTAGCAATAGCTCTCGCTCTATGCAAAGTACCGCAGCATGTATCAGAAATCATCACCTTATCCGATTCGATGGCAGTTATATCGGCATTAAAGGGACCCAGAAAAGCTTTGTGGAGGTGGCAATCAAATGCATTCAGGTGGTAGAACACATAACGGGGGATTTTTGAGCCAAGTGTGAGCCCCATACGTTGTACGGATAATTTGTAAACTATTTTTGAAGATCACCTTTCTCAGCCGATGAGCGCGCCGCCGCAGCGAGCCGACCGCGGCTGACGCAACGGCGATCGCGGTTGACGCAACGGCGAGGCGCCCCCCTTATTCGGCCGATCGTCGGTCGCCGGCAACGTCACTGCCATTGGCTTCCGGTTGCTCTTCCCCCTTCCTGCGCGATCCCGAGGCAAAGGCGGGTCTGCAGCGATTGACGCGTGACTAGGCGCAGGAATGTAGCTAGCGGAGAACGGAAGTCGAGCGTCGCGATGTCACATGGCTATTCCCAGTGTTTCCAGCTGCTTTGAAAGAAGCAGAGAGGGAGGAGGGATCGATCGGCAAGGGGGGAGAGGTGCACTTAATTTCTTCTGGCGCAGCTAATACTGAATGTAGATCAATAATTCCAACGGCATTGCATCGCTATATTGGTACTACGCGACAATAAAGGCCTTTTATAACTTTTACAAAACGCTTTTCTGGGTCCCTTTAACTTCCTCTTCCGACTCTCCATTGTACCGCACACTATCATTTTTTGTTCCTAGGCACGTGAGGGAGGTACGCTTGTCTTGGGTCCCTGGCCATACGGACATCAGGAACAACGAGCTAGCGGACCATTTAGCTAATCTCGCTGTCACAGCGCCCATTCAATTCGGCATTTAGACGCTACTCGTTCAGACTCACTTTTATCATTTCATGTGTACCAACATTTAAAGTTCGGGTAGAATGTTCATTTTTGTGGTTCTCGACAATGCGAGGTGACCTTCACCGAGCTGCGTTGCAGGATTCCAAGGCTTAATTTCTATCTGTTCAGATCAGGACTTTCACCTACGGAACTATATGTGTGCTGTGCCAAGTCCTTAAAACAATCGAACATTGTTTTCTCGACTGCCGCCGTTTCTCAACAACTAGACAACTGCTTTTGAAGGGCCCAATTTAGCGTTTGGGGTTGACTTTTTCGATTCCACTTATATTATCTATTGGCGCATCAAATTTGGGGTTTGCAAAAAGGGATATATATAATTGCATTCAAAATTTTATTCCTGCTTCAGGTCGTTTGAATTGCTGAAGGGTGCTAATTAATGGGTAATTCGGGTTTTATTCAAAGCTAAGTTTCCTTTTACAGCCTATTTCCGGAAATAATTTAGTATTTTGAAGTCCCCACGTATTTAACAACCGATTTAGCCCTGGCCAATCCCCCCTTGTGGGTACACACCAAAATCTTTGAGGACATCATCATCATCATCATCATCATCAAATAACAACACCGCTCTTCAGGAAAGCACAGGTGGGTTAGCGAAGTTACCACTGACAATTATTAACGAAACAACGACGACGACGAAATACGTCGAAGGTCATGACAGCGTTCTTTAGCCAACATCTACCCTCCAGGGTGGACTAGCCATAACCAAAGCTCGGGCACGTCGTTAGGTTGCTGACTACGAAAGGCAGCCAATACACCTGCTGGAAGGAATGAGTTCTTTACAAATGGTATTTAAACAAGAAAATTCTTTGTATGTAGTCGAAGCTCCAGTCACCAAGGCTGGTGCCTCTTGGTGGTGGCTGGGAGCAAAAATAAAGTGAAGTTATGGAAAAGAAAACATCAAATCATGTTATTGCCCCTTGAAACCCACACTGGCCTTTCATTTTCGTAATCGTACACGTCAACAAAATTCACGCGTCTAAAAGAGCGATAATTGCTTTCGTGTGGTTGAAGTGACGTTCGTCAGGGCATTGTTTGGCGAGTTCCGCGGCCTCGCCTGTTGATCGTGCCTATGTATCAGGTTGTCCCTCCGGTTCCCAGAGAGATGTAACGAAGAATGCCACAAATACAAATTAAGAGCAGACTTAATCCACACAGTCTGGAACTGCCCCGTAATTTGGCAACAGAACCCACACCAAACCTTTAGAAGGTCCTGGGATTTAGCACTGTCCAGCTCGTACCTGCGAGCTGCTAGAGAAAGCCAATTGCTTGGAGCCTTTGCTACTGAAGTCCTGGAAATAGGTGATGATGATGATGGTTGCTATTGATTTCCCCTTTGTAGCTGGATGATGACAAATATACCTATGTTTTATACTCTTGCTTTTTCCTAGCGCTGCTTAGGGCAGGCACAAAAAATACCCCCACCTCCCCGAAGGGGATCGTGCGGAAATGCGAATGCATTGGGTGCACCGATGAGTGCGGTGCGAGTAATTATTATTAATGGCGTACTTAATCAAGAGAGACGAGAGTGTGAGTCCTCCAACCGATGATGACGTTGAAGCAACTGCAGTGACGTCACCGCCAGCGGGAGGTGTAATGCTCAGGTTGCATTGTGTTACACTTCGTGCTTGCGGTATCGTTGCCGCGAGGGATTCGACTTCACCGACTTCCATCGCTATCAAGGCGCCAGGCGCGCGCTCCACTGCATTATATAGATTCCGAGCGCAGCGAGCGGAGAGAGGGTACGCGGAGAGGAGAGAGAGCCCGCCGAGCTCCGCGATGCGAGCGCCCTCACACGCCCGAGCGCGCTCCTACTCTCCACTCACTCTCCGCTACTCCGCCCGAGCTCCGCGATGCGAGCGCCGTGGGTCCGCCGCGCCCAGACGACGACGACGACGACGAAGGCAGAACTACGAGGCGCGCGCTCACGTGCGCTCGCGCTGGAGGAATGCAGGCGCACGCCGACGGAGCACGACAACCCCCGACTAAGAAATGCATTCGCATTTAAAAGCTTATTAGGTACAAAATACTTTTTTTTTTCTGTTCCAGGTGGTAACTGTCCTAGGCAATATTCCCCTCTGCTTTTCGTCCACCAGCATTCTAATCTTCTTTTCGACCCCTCGACAGCCTTGAAGTTAACTTCCTCTGCTACCCCTAAATCCTAGGGCTTCTGGAAGCCGAATATTTCCCTCGTGTATATTTGGATGGATACCCTCACATTCTAACACTATGTGCCGCATAGTTTCTGTTTCTTTTCCGCAGACCACGCATACCCCATCATTTTGTGAATACTTCCCCACAAAGCTCTTAGTTCGTAGGCAACCTGCTCTAGCCTAAAAAAGCAAAGCACTGTCCTGGGAATTATCGTAGAAATTGTCCTTTCTGATGTTCAATTTCTCTGCCCTGTACATCTGTAACGACGTTTTAGCTTCCATTTTTTCTCTCCATTTATTCGTTTCAATCTGCCTTGCCTCTTTTTTGGTTACCTTGGCTGTTTTGGATTCTCCACTGTTCTTTCCGTATTTCATCGTTAGCCTTCTAGTCTTCCTTAACCACTGCGTGTCCACGATTTTCAAGTAGGACTTCACCCATAACTCTTTCCACATTTCCTTCCCCATATTCTCCAATAACGTTTAATCTCTCTATCTCTCTCTTTCTCTCTCATCAGTACAACGCGCCACATATTTCGCTGGAAGATTAACAAAGAGGGTAGGAGATAAGTTTCCGGGCAATTTCGGCAGAACCGCGCAACGCCCTTACGCGTCAAAGCAGAAGAGAAAGAAGACCTCGATTCCCCTCGCGCCTGCATTACTGGACGAGGTAGCTGCACCAAAGCAGCCGGCGCCATGGAACGCAACAGTGAGACGGGGTCAAAGGGCGAAATGAGCAAGACCTCCGAAGGACGCAAGAGCAGCAAAGATTCACCTAAGTACGTGTCTTTTAAATACACAGCCCTAAAGCCAGCTCTGAAGCGATCGTCGGAGATTCTTATCACCGTGCCGGCAACAAATCTACCCACGAGGTCCTCGGAGAAAGTGCCCTCTGAATGGTCTGCGGGATCTGCTGCCGTACCACCACCGGCGGCGTCAACGGAGAAAGAACCTTCTAGCAGGTCGGCGGGATCACCGGAGAAGGAACCCTCTAGAGGGTCTGCGGGGTCCGCTGCCGTGCCACCACCGGCGGCGTCAACGGAGAGGGAACCCTCTCGACGGTCTGCAGGATCTGCTGCCGTACCACCACCGGCGGCGTCAACGGAGAAAGAACCTTCTAGCAGGTCGGCGAGATCACTGGAGAAGGAACCCTCTAGAGGGTCTGCGGGCTCCGCTGCCGTACCACCACCGGCGGCGTCAACGGAGAAAGAACCTTCTAGCAGGTCGACGGGATCACCGGAGAAGGAACCCTCTAGAGGGTCTGCGGGGTCCGCTGCCGTGCCACCACCGGCGGCGTCAACGGAGAGGGAACCCTCTCGACGGTCTGCAGGATCTGCTGCCGTACCACCACCGGCGGCGCCAACGGAGAAAGAACCTTCTAGCAGGTCGGCGAGATCACCGGAGAAGGAACCCTCTAGAGGTTCTGCGGGCTCCGCTGCCGTGCCACCACCGGCGGCGTCAATGGAGAAAGAACCTTCTAGCAGGTCGGCGGGATCACCGGATAAGGAACTTTCTGTACGGTTATCGGTACGCTCTGCGGGATCATCGGAGAAGGAGAGCGCTAAAGCGTCTGCGGGTCCCGCCTCGGGACCATCGGTCGGGTCGAAAAAGGCCGTACCCTCGGCCCCGCCATCGGTCGAGCCGTCCACCAAGCCCACTGGTGGACAACGCGAAGCGGTAGCCGCCACGACGCCGGGGAAGTCGGCTCCGCACTCGTCCGCCTCTCAGACGGACGGCAAGGCGAAGCGCGACGACGACGGTAGGATCTGCAGCGCGGCCTATCAGTGCTTCCTGTGCTGGGTACTGCTGGCCATCGTACTGGGGGTGGCGCTTGCCCTACCCGTCGCGTTCTACTTGCAAAGCCCGCCGGCTGCGCCGCACAAAGGGCCGCTTAAGACGGTCATCTGGCGGGGCGGAATGATGTGGCACGGCTACGGACCTCAGCTCCTGGTCTGCACCTTGGGAGAGCTGGCTCGCGCCACGGAGGCCACGTTCCCGGAGGACGGCCTGTGCGACCTGATCATCTACACCCATGTGGAGTCGCCGCTCGCTCGCTTCGAGGACATGGTGACGTCCTCGAACGCCGCGGAGAGCCCGACGTACTCGAACGTCGGAGTCTTCTGGGCGCGAGCCAAGGGCGCCAAGAACACCAGGTTCGGTTCGCGCCCTTGATTTTTAAAGTATCTATTGCTTGCCTGAACTGCCCACAATGCGGCTCAGAACAGCTTTGCTTTCATTCACGTTTGATGAGCGTACGCGGACTCGACCTAATGACCACGTGCTGACAACAGTGGCAGGCTCCTTGAGGGACACACAGGTTTGGTAGAACTACGTCAAGTCAGGTTCTGGTCATTTTTGGCTAGGATATTGCCCATGGTTCATTGCACTAAAGTTTTATGTCCAATTAATTTAGCTGAATTTTCTGACGCTTGAACATCTTGAAACACAGGATATAAAAGGACATTGGCACGAGAAATAAAGAGGATGCACCAGAGATGACTCGCAACTAAATTTTATCGTAAAGTATACATACATACTCAGGCACTAACAATTTATCATTCATTACAGTGAAATCGGAAACGTACGTCGTTGTTTAAATCCCGTACTAACAACCAGCCATGTTTACAGCCGAACAATGACTTTGCCATGATTGCCTTTGCTATATGGCGCGTCTGGGTCACATCTCGTGTTCGTGTAGATTTTGCGCTATATTTAAAGATGTTCAAGAGCCATTTCCGACTAACCAAATTGTCGCTTATTCTAACGCTTTTTTTCTTTTTGAGTCGAATTGTTCCTTTGCCCTCGGCCGTCCCCGGAAAGGTGATGGTTGCCAAAACTCTCCTCCAGGTTCGGCTATTCAATCTCCGTCTCTCAGCTGCCCGTCGATGAGTGCTCCTTCGATGACTTCATCCAGAAGGCTGTCCGAGGCAGAAACGTGCGCGCCTTCGGCATGCTGGACGCGCCGTGGAGTGTGAACGCGTCGAAGAAGTACGTCCAGTTTGCCACGGCACTGAACGCGTCGGCGAGGAAGATGCTGCCCGCGGACGACCAACCGGTGCTGGTGTTCGGCTTGAACACGGACCGCACGACCACCATGGAGGAGGCCAAGTTCTGGGAGTCACACGCGCCCATCTTCAACCGAGTGCACGTGCTCATTTATCAAGACCACGTTGAGCTCGGAGGGGGCAACGCCGGGAAATGTCAGTCTCGGCTCCCGACCCCTCGGTTCCTGCCGAGCGTACCCGGGGAGCAGACGGTTCAGGTAATTGACAGACATGACGCGTATAACGTCGGCTCGTTGGTGACGCAATAAGCGGTTGAGAGTTTTTTTATTTTGACGCTTGTAACTACTTTAGCTTGGCCACAGCTTCGCGAGAAAATCGTGATGCTTTAGTGAAGCACGAAATCCAGCTTCTTTAATTGTATCAGGGGAATTGGTAAAACGGAAGGTTTTGTTTTAATCTTCACTTTATCGCTGTCGGGCTGCTTATTTGTGCAGTGTGCATCGTTACGTGTGGTGAAATTCTTCTTACTGGGAAAAGTGTTCGTAATTTGCATTGATACTGCGTAATAATGCATAGTAACATCTAAAGGACAGCCAGTGTCCTTAGTATACCTATGCTAACAGGACTAGTGCATACTGCATGCGAACATTGCACCAGAAAAAATCGATACGGATTTAAAATTTACTTTTGCGGGCCATTAGCGGTTGCTAGGGCGCTAGCAGATGTAGGATTCACACGACGAAATAATCCTCCCTTTCAGACCCGCGGGACCCGCTCAAGTGACTGGTTTTAGGCTCCGCCCCTCGGTGGGGATAGCCCGTGGAGGCTCCGGGAAAGAAAATGCCTCGGCATGTTTTCGCTGGACGGTGGTGGCCCTTGCTGGGGAATGGAATCTGTTCCACGGCGCTGTCGTCTGCTAGTCACTCCGTGTAGCTCTGCAGATGTGGATGCGCCGCCAGGCCGGATAATCCGGTCACGTGCTGTTGACGTCCCATAACCGTCCGCCTCCGCGCCCACTGTGAACCCCGCTTAAGCGAGTCGGTAGATCATTCTAGTGGACAGGTCAGACGTGCGTCCCACGTTCGCAATCACACAGCAGTTTGAACATACAAGGCATCCTGAATATAGTTTTGAAAGGAGAGTTGCAACCGCGCTCCTGGGACGGAAGCTCGGCGGGTGGACGGCGTTGCCAGACTTCGGCAATCACGTTTCGAGCTCCTGGACCTCGAGATAACTCGCAAGGGTCACTGAAAGACATGGGTGCACACTGTGAAAGACAGCAGAAAGAAGGTAACAAGGCGCTGTCTTGTGCTCTTGGAGCCGTCCTCATTTTTCGCGGTGTGCAATGGTGTTTCCGTTGTACCACCAGCTCCCCTCTGCCGGTAGAATCTCGAGAAAAAATGGCGGCGGCTTAGCTCCGCTAACCTTGCATATGCAAATCAAAACCTTGGCTTAATCTGGTTGAGTCGTGGTTTCGCTTGGTTAAACCTTTGATTTAGCTGTATTGCCGACCACGTCTCAAAGCCGTTCGGTTCCGTGCAACGCTCACAGAATGACGCCGGGCGAACGCGGCGTTCATTCATGGCGAACGCACCGCTCCTCTTCGCCGGGCGCGAGACGAGTCACGTTGCCCGAAACGACCCAGCGCCGCATGCATGGGAGGCTGCGGGGGTGGTTGGCTGGGTCGGCCGCAGCGGCGGTGGCGATCGCTGTCGGCGCCCGCCCAACAGCGGGCCCGGCGAATCACGCGATGCGCTTCGAGGGGTGTGTCGCCCGCGGGGTCTCCGGTCAAAAGGTCATTTGCAAAAGCAGTAAAGCTTTGCTTTAAAACCTCGGTCGCAGGACTCCGTGGAAGCCATGGTCTTGGCCCTCAAACGCTTTTCGCCGCGGCCGCTGCCCAGCGACGTGTGCCTCTCCGTCACTCTGAGCGTGCACCGTTACAACATGAGCCGGGGTGACGTCAAAATTGGCGGGAACTGCGAAAGCGCTTCCGTGGTTCCCTTCGACGCCGTTTGCCGCAACAGCAGCGGCGAAACGACGCGACCCTCGGGCGAAGGCGCGGTGGTGGTGGACACGGAGGCCAGCACGGTGGACGCGTTCGACACTCCCGAGACCTTAGTCGAGAAGCTGCGGACGGCCAAGCACGCCCTCGCGTTGTCTGCCCAGCCCCACTGGTCCTTCTGCGTGGCCGCGTTCCACTTGGAACTCGAAGACAGCAAGGACAGCTGCGGATGCCGGTTCCCCCGTCTCGCGAAAATCAAGGAATACCTCCGAGGAGCTGCTCCGTAATGACTACCTTCCTTTCTTTTTTCTTTCAAAACGATGGGGATTAAAACAGCGGCTTCACCACGGTAAAAGTGTAAAACGACTTTGCGTAGGGCTGATCATGCGTTTCGAGGTTTGTGTCAAATGCTCGCGCACGCGGCCTGTACAGAGCACTTCTGTTATGGTGTCTGGCATACTTCTGTCGAGGGAAGCTGTCGCCAGTTTTAGCGGGCATTGACACTAAATTTTATTCATACCTCGTTGCCTTGGAGAGATTCCCGACGTAGCATCTCTACAGTCGCTACCTTCCTATCGCGACCTCGATCTTATGCTCTTGGCGTTCCTATAAACGCCAGCTGTAACAAAATCACTTTATTCAAAATCTCGCTTCATTCGAACTGTTTTTTTTTTATTTTATCCACCGCAGAGTGTAGAGAGCACGTCATTCCCGCTTTCAACGAAGTGTCGCTTACAACGAAGTCAGTTGTCCGTGCTGAGGACTTAACGAAAGTTAACCGTACTCCTTCCTCCCTTCATGAGTGGATTAATTAGGTCCAAGCTATTACAAAGTGGACAATGTCGCCTCTTTTGATAAAATAGACACACACACACAGAGAACTTAATGTCCAGGCTCTCCCAGATTTCAAATGGGTTGCAAGACCAAAGTACACAGCGCTAGCAGCATACAGTTGTGGGAATTACGGAGGTCCGTGATATTCCCTATCTCTCTCGGCCCGGCGAGGAGGCGAGATGGGGAGGTCCCTCTCTCCCCTGCTGCCGCGCGCTTCCCGCCCCGGGAGTATGGTGGCTAGAAGGGTACCGGGAGGATGCCCGTGAGGGCGGGGGAGCAGCCGAGCCCCTCAAGCGACCGGTTTGTCAGGAGTTCCGCGCGGGCTGGTTTGGTGCGGCCGACGGAGGAAGGCTCTCTCTGGATACCAGCCATCATCGGGAGCGGCCGTAGATACATGTTGTTCCTTTTTGGCCTTCCTTTGTCCGCCCTCGCACCTGTTTCTCCCGTCCTGACCAAGGTGGTCTTGGCGGTGGTAGAGCGACGCGTCCGACGTCCTTATTGCAGTGCAATGGACGTCGGTGTTGGCGATTTCTGTGTCTTGTGTTCCTTGCTGTTCGCTACCGCTATGCCAATTGGCGGTCCGTGGCGTTGTTCAGTGGAGCTAGCCTTGCGGCCGAGCCTCGAGCTAGGTCGCTGTAAGAACACTGGGCCCACTTATAGCGAACACGGTTTTAACGAAATCACACAAACGTTACCATTTGTATACATGTATTTTATGTTCAGATATAGCGAAAAACGGATATAACAAACTAATTTTCGTTTCCCGATCGTGCTCGTCACAAGCGGATTGGGCATATCCCAGTTGGTATTGCATTCGGGACGCCGGAACCGGGGGGGCAAGGGGGGCCAGAGCCCCCCCAAGCATTTTTATGTCAGGGCTCGGCCCCCCCTACTTCCTGCCTCATTGACATTTTTTTGCGCAACTTACGGTCTCCAAGTTTCTATAAATTTGGCTCCATCACTGACGTAAGAGTAGCCAATTTTGCGTTGATAATACTCGCAAAACGTGACAGCTGCAGCCACGGATTACCGAACCGACACGCTGACACTGGTCTGCGTGGCTGCAACTTGCGCTGAGGTAAAAAAAAGCGGGAGCTGTTTTCTCGTCTCCCTAGGCCTGCAGTCTCAGACGTTTCTTGTGCGGGGTTACATATAGGTATTGTACTGACTCAGCATCGCGACGTGGAATAATTGCCACCACCACCACTACCAACAACATCATCATCATCATCATCGGCCTATTTAAGTCCACTGCAGGACGAAGGCTTCTCCCATTGACTTCCATCCGCTCCTGTCCTGCGCTGTTCGAGTCCATTCTTTGCTTCCGAACTTTCGTATTTCGTCCCTCCATCGAGTTACCGGCCTTCCCCTCCTTCTGGTCCCGTCTCTCGGTAGCCACTCAGTTACCCTGGTGGTCCACCGGTTGTCATTTCGTCTCATTACATGGCCTGCCCAAGTCCATTTCTTCTTATTTTGAATTATGATATCTTCTACTCGAGCGTGTTCCCTGATCCAGGAGGCTTCGTTTCCTGTCCCTAAGTGTTACTCCTATCATTATTCGTTCCATGGCTCGTTGAGCCGACCTAAGTTTTCTTTCCAATTGTTTAGTAAGGCGCCAAGTTTCCGCCCCATATGTCAACACCGGTAGTACGCATTGGTTGTATACTATTCTTTTTAGTGATAGAGGTAGCTTAATTTTGAATATTTGGGGGTGCTTGCCGAATGCACCCCGTCCCATTCCTATCTGGGCCAGATTTCTTTCTCGTGGTTAGGGTCAGCACTGACAACCTGTCCAAGATGGATATAATCTTCTACTTCTTCTAGTATTTCGGTACCTAGGCGGAAGAGAGTGCTTCCAGCATGTTTATTTAGCATTACTTTAGACGTATTCATGTTTATCTTTAATCCGATGGCCCAGCTTTCTGACTAGGTCTTGAAGCATTTTTTACAGGTGTTCTGCAGTCTCACTGAACAAGACTATGTCGTCCGCAAACCTCAAATGGCTCAAGAATTCTCCGTTTGCCCGTAATCCCACCTCTTCCCAGTTAAGCTTCCTAAATATATTTTCCAGACATGCTGTGAACAATTTTGGTGCTCCCTTTCTGATCGTAAACTTTTCGCTTTTCGTGTGGAGGATTTTCCTGCCCGTACACCCCTTATATATGTCGTCTAGGAGTCTTATGTAAGTCTCCTCGATTCCCTGGTCTTTTAATGCTTCCAGCACTGCTGCGGTGTCTAGCGAATCGAACGCTTTTTCATAGTCTATGAATGCCATGTGAAGGGGTTTATTATACTCCGCTGATTTTTCAATTGCTTCATTGATGACATGGATGTGATCTGTCGTCCTTTTCTAAAGCCGGCTTGTTCCCTCGGTTGTTGGAAATCTAGGCTGTCGCTTATGCGGTTAACTATTACCTTGGTAAACAACCAACACACCGCCGAGAGGAGGCTGATCTCCCTTCTTGTGGATAAGAACCCCCCCCCCGTAGGTGCGCTGCGCCACTGCTAATGGTGCTTTACATTACCTGCTTGTAGGGAGGCGGCGGCAGCAAAGAGACGAGTGCATTGAACCTTCGGGTCGGGTTATAACTATGCGAACTGACCCCTTCTTCTGGCGGCTTTTCTGTTTTAATCCGGTATTCAAATCCATCCACGCTCTTTCTCCGTATTTTTCCACGAACAAGCGCCCTCCCGTTCCCCAACGGCGTGTCGAGGGAAAACATGAAGTACAATGGCTAATTGTGTCTTACTTTACCTGCCAGTGGCGAGGCTGCGGTAGCGCAGACACAGGCGGCGGCAGCAGAGAGACGAGACGAGCCGTTTGAACCTTTGGGTCGCGAACTGACCCCTTCTTCTGGCGGCTTTTCTGTTTTAATCGGGTATTTAAATCCATCCGGGCTCTTTCTCTGTATTTTTCCACGAAGAAGCACTCACCGTTCCCCATCGGCGTGTTGCGGGAAACGCATGAAATACAATAGCTAATGGTGTCTTACTTTAACTGCCAGTGGCGAGGTTACGGTAGCGCAGACACAGGAGGCGGCAGCAAAGAGACGATAATTGCCTGGTGGGGTCATTCTCCCCGCGCGAGAAAGCGGCAGAGGGGCGCGCAGCTCCAAGTCAGTCTGGTCGGAAAAGGGGATTGACTCGTCACGCCGTGGCGGGGGAAGCAAGGCTTGAGAGTGAGTGGAGGAGACAAACTAGAAACGACTGCTATTGATCGTTGAGGAGTGCTACCGAGGCTGAAAGGCGACGCCGAGCTTTTTCTGTCTTATCAGTAATGCTTGTCAGTAAGTGACGGCGGCAAGCGAGGTACACCAGCTTTTGATGGGTGAAACTGAAGAGAAACCGGCGAGCAGGATTTCGTATTTGTGTTGCACCGGAAGGGGCGACGGAGCGGACAATGTTACCATGCACCAGAAGCCGAGGCGGCAGACAGACGACCATTCTTGCGATGGATGACCATAGCTCTCGAAAGTACGGAGAATTCGGCGCGTCATCGTAAAAGCCACGTGGAAGACCTTAGGTTAACGCACCCACCGGCATGTGTGGTGGTTTGGCGGCAAGATAAGCCGCCAAACGATGCCGCGCCGCCGTGCAGAAGCGCCAACAACAGTTGTTCTGTGCCACCCGTTTCTCCCCTCTATTCCACGTCTTTGTCGAAACCGCAGGAGCGTTCTGTGTACATTATAGGTGTGCAGTCCTCACGTTCGTGCACGGCGTGTTAGCTCTCTGAAATGGGGAGGAACGGAGTGTTTCTATGTAAAACGCGTATGGCGGCACTTTAGCTCAACGCATCCAGCGGCATGCGTATTGTGGCGGCGGAAGGGCTCGCACGTGGGCCAGGTCCTTTAGCTTTAAAGAATAGCGCGAAAATAGCGCGAACAATGCCGCGGCGGCGTTGAACATCCTGTAAGGTGCTGCAGTGTGTCCCCCCCTTCCTCACCTATTTCCTGCGTTTTTTTCTAACCGGCAAGGGCATTGAGCGAGCGTAAGTTTGTTGTGGGTATGCAGTCTTGCAGTGCGCCCAAGGCGTGTCCCTCTTTTGAGGGTGGTGCAGCAGAGAGGGGACCTGTCACTTTTCCGATGGGACAGCATTGTTTGCGGAGACTTTCTGACGTTGGAAACCACGAAACGATGGGCAGATTAAAAGGCCCTGCGGCGGGTCACAAGGTGTTTAAATAAGCAAGTTCAGCTTGTGCGAAGCTGCACTAGTCCTTCGCACAGGAGGCACGACGGCGACCGGCCCTACTACCGGACCGGCAAACTGCTCTCGCTACGGTATGTACCGTCCTTTACAATTATTATCAGTTCGGTAGGCCTGTTTAGTCTTCCTTTTTTGGACATAGACAATCAGTCACTTATACACGCTACGCTACAAATTCACTAGGCCCGTTGGCGCAGTTTGTGAGCAAAATAGTCGTCATTTTCCATTTAGGCGTTGGAAAGGACGTTCTTATGAATTTATCCACATGTTGCCCTTAATTCTTGAGACGCGACAGCCTGTTCTGATCTTATGTTCTACTTCCTCCAATCAGCATGTAACGGCTTTGGCAGTACTTTTAGACCGAGTTTACTACATAAAGATCGGTGAGATACTGTAGGCTTTTAGAAGCAAGATGCATCCGCGCTAATACCTTGATGGACGTGAACGGAGAACGAAAAGAAGTTATGATATAAAGTTCTCATTAAAGAGCATTGCTGGTACCCGGTAAGAAAGTCGAACGTTATTTAGCTAGGTCATGAATTTTACTTGAATTTTACCTAAGCCCCTATAGCAATAACACCACTGACTGATAAGTGTGATGCTTGTGTGCAATATTTCCAATTGTATGTATGTATTATAGCGTGGCTGTTTGTACTGTGGTATTGCAATTTTTGTATTTGTATTACGCTTGTTTTCTGCGCCATTGTATAAACGTACCAAACATTCTGTTGCTTAAATAATATGTCAAATGCGAATAAATATGTGGTCACTGAAAATTCACTCTATTTTCTGCTTAATAGTACGCGGCCTATCTTGACTAAGATGGCCACTCGCAACACATTCTCTTTCTTCCCCCTTCCCCATCCCGTTTATTTTTTATTCAATGAACGTATAATAAGCACAATTTAAAGTTAAGAATAACCAGTGGGTAAAAAAAGATTTTTGCACGTGGTTAATAGAAAAGAAGTCGATTTTTTTCTTTCTAGCGAAACTCTGATTTTAATCGCGTAAAAATTTCGAAGTACATAAAAAAATAAAAAAATTGCTTCAGCCCCCCCACTGAAAATATAGTTCCGGCGTCACTGATTCGGGAGTCATATATGGGGCGGGGAGAGACGCCGGGTAGGACCTTTACCTTCTAGACTGCAATCTGGAGGACTGCTGACGTCACGGGGTGGCGGCGGCGCCGCGGCTGCGGGCAAAGGAGGCGGAGAGGGAGGCGGCGCTGTGGCGCGCGCGGGAGTACACGCTGACATAATTTTTCTCAGGTGGAGACCACGGCTTCTAGGACTGAGGAAGCCGACCAGGACTGCAATCACCTTTTTAAATAAAAGCCCCCGAGATACCCCGCGAGCGTTTTGCTCCGTCCGTCCCCACCGCCGCGCGCCCCAGAAAAAAAGTAAGCGCGCGGGATTCTTCAGACTCCACCAGGCGGCAGTGCGCACCTATGCAGTAGACCTTAATGCAGTAGTACAGAATGCTCTGACGCATCGTCCTATGACAAAGAGAGAGAGAGAGAAAACATCTTTATTTGTCCTGCAAACGCGACGCGGCCTCACGTCGTGTCAGCCGGCCACTCGGCTACCGTCACTAGAGGTGTGCGCGGAGACGTCGGCGCGCCGCCGCCGACTGTTCTGGCCGCGCCGCCGCCGCCGACACTAACTGATCGGCGCGCCGCCGCCGCCGCCGCCGACGTATTGTTTCGGCGTGATCGGCGCGGCATTTACGTATATAGAATAAAAATGACTTTTAAAAATTAATCCAGCTTTGTTTGAGATTTCGTGTTTTGTTCAAATTTTTTTTCATGCCTCGGGCATTTTTCAATGTCACGTAGGAGAATAATGAAGCAACAGAAAACAAAAGCAACCCTGCTCTCCGCTCATCTGCGCATGCGTGTCGTCTCTAGCCAGAGCAACGTGGGATTGCCTAACTACTCTTTCGCACCTGACGTTCAGGAACGGTGGACGAGCATTACTGCGCATGCGCCAACTAGACATCAAAAAACAAAGAAAGCGACTTTTTTTTTGCCGGATGTGACGTCATGGTTTAAAAAAAAGGCAGCTGTTGCGCGGTCATTTCGCTGCGCTCTTCTCGTCGTGATTTTTGCCTGCCGTTGCAGCGGTGCATAGGTGTTTGACTCACGATTGTGATGAAGGTGCTCTCGAAGAACTTCTGGAGAGCACTTACAGTGGTGTGCAGCGTGTGATCGGGACGCTGAGTGTGTGCGACTGCCTAATTTTCGCGTAGTACGTTGCGACCACGACCGTCGTGTTGCGACGGTGACCACGGGCGCTCTGCATCAGTTCTGCCGCCTCGATTTACGACAGTGATGAGTGCGTTCCCGTCGAACTTCTGCACTGTGTTTTATTAGAGCGCCGTGTTGAGGCCGCTGGGCGTTTCGCCGCCTACGTGCCGTGGCGAGAGGCAGCAACGCTGGTCAGACGAGGGCACTGGGATGGCGCCAACCTCCTTGGATGGCGCATGACCGCTCCCAGCGTAACCAAGCTAGCCACTGCAAACGTAGACCACTTCTACGTAGACCACAGGGCTGTGTTTTTGTCCCAGTACAACGGAGTTAACCTGTGCGAAGGTATAATTGTGTGTTGGGAGTCGTGAGGCAGGCAGGTAATGTTCACCATTGCGAAGGTGTAGTAACTACCATGATCTGTCTGCTAATCCCTTTGTTGATGATAATAGGACATGCAGCCCGGTGGGAGGTAGGGCTGCGCACAGGACAAAGGTTTTTTTTTTTGTTGTTGTTACCAGGAACCAAGCCTTAATAATATACATCCAGGCCTCAAGTAGTGAATGAGAAAATATTAACTAGTTGCACTTAGCCCTGGTGCCAAAGCATTTTTTTTTTCGTGGGCCCTCTCAAGTTACCGTTTTAAAATTATCCCTTCTAAGGCACGTTCAAGCTGGTATAATGCCATGCATTCAACAGATGCTGGACAGTTCACCCATTATGTCCTTGATGTCTGCTGTCACATGCCGAAGAACAATATGGTACTTCAGTTGGTACTTTTAGGAACAGATCTTATGATGTGCAATGCTTTCAAGTTCATTTCTTCAGTGTTTAGCGTGACTGAGGACTTGTCTGCAGCAATCTTACCGCAAATAAGTTATTGCTTGTTGAACAGCACAAAAGTACCACTACAACTTAAAACTGAAATTAGTCAGGGATGAGGTTTTGCTTGTCAGTTTTCTCTCTCTAGCAGTGATGGCAATGGCAGCTGAGCAGTGACGTTGCTGGGTAAACTTGCACCCAGGGCCCAGAAAATTTGTCTCCCCCTCACATATACAAAACAATTATTAATAATAAAACTAGTGTTATTGTTATTATTGATAATGTTAATGTCTTCTATTGTTAGCATATGAAGGCTGGTTCACACTTGCGACTGGAGCTACCAAAAGCGATTTCTGTCACTCTTGTCACTCGGCATTGCTCTCATCGCGCAACAAGAGCAATTGGTCTCGACAAATTTTGTGTCTTTCATTTGGATACCAATGTAAAAAAAACTTTTTACAGCTACTTAATGCATGGGCTTCGAAACGTCGATGCAAGCATGCATAATATGTGACATGCAATGCGAAATGAAGCCACAGGATACTTGATGTGTAGTTATTTATAAAGAACTGGCAATATAGTATTAGAAAAGTAAGCAGCAAAATAAGAAGCCGTGTGTTATTTAGGCAATAATAGCTACACGAGCTTGGTTTAGAGAACCCCAGACGACGACTCTGGTGCAGATCTTGATACACAACACCGACCTTTTCATTGAATTAGGCATCGATAAAAATCCTAACAGTAAGGAGCATCATGGTGTGTCACTCGCGAGCACGAAAACACCATTAGCAGCCGAGAAAGGAGTGGCCAAGAGCTACTTGCAGCAGCACAGGGTGTAATGCGCCAAACCAAAGTAGGGTAGGGGAAAGGTGAAGGCTGATATGCAGCAGTGTGAGAGTACCACATCTTACAGTCGATACCAAGCAAATGGATGCCTGCAAGAGCAATGGAGGTGTGATAGAGTCTCGGGCCTCGTCAGAAAACGACACTATAAGGTGGTCGCCAGAGGCGTTCAGAAAGCTTTGCAGTCCGCTGTGCCGACTAAATCATGCAGACGTCCCGTGGGCATGGAGGAGGGTGGCCAGCAATGATAGGGCTGTTTAAAGGCAACACATGCAAGACAAATAGTCGCTTCATTCGCATTAATTTTCCTGTGTCTAGGAACACACCTTGAACAAGTTATGCTTGAAGGATTACAGGCGGAGCCTGGTGAAAGAAGGCTGGGGGAGAAATAGAAGTTGTCCCAGCAAATAAACAACAGCCGAACATAAAAAAAGCTATTTCCAAGTTTGTGCAGGAAAAGTGGTATACAATGTGAAAGAAACGGCCGCCCCACAAATTGGGAATAACTGCCTGCGCCTGCCCGTTTGTCACTAAAGGCAGCCTCTGTGGCAGCATGCAACTGCTGGAAATTTCTCTAAGTGAGAATTTCAGTACGTTTGAAATAAATACATTGTCGGGTCTCTTTATTTCTATGGTTATGTCATTACTGAGAATGGAAGCAGATAGAAAGGGTACTTTTAGCGTTGAAAGAGACGACTGGCCGTACATGAGTCGTCTAAGCGGCCAGTGCACGGCTAGTCGTGTGGATGTTTGTCTGCGACAATGTTGTCGTTTCCTTTCGTACGTTGTAAAAAGATTCCACCACACATTTGCAAATAAGTTAATTGACATTGGCGTCTTGGGAAAACGAACACAGTATAAAGTATAAAATGTGAGGTTCGGGCTTACCAGTGATTCAGCCAGAGGAGGAAATCTGAATTGAAGGAGGTTACGAAGCAATAAAAAAAGAACTCTTGAGTAAAATATCAGATTCGTACGGGCCCGAGTGTATCAGCGCCACACGCTGGCTCACAACCGTTCGGTCGCGCCCATCCCGATGTGTTGATGATTTCATTGACGTCATTGTACAGTCGAGTAACTCAAGACAGATCCTAGATGAAACAACCTTTTCCCAGTAGCTGAGGAAATAATATCGCCCTCTCCAACCAAAAGTAACAACCAAGAACAAGACGTTTGGGACCCATCTAAATTCCCTCTTCTTTCAGGGGTGACTGGGGTCGCGTCGTAGCGCCGGTCACTCACAAAGTGCCTCGCTGTGGAGTGCGGTGCCCGCATGTACACAAGTGGGAGGGTTCGGAGGGAAGGATTTATGTTCTTTGCATCTTTTCCGCCAGTTGGTCACGCTTCTGGAGCGTTTCACCGAAGTCTCTTTTGCGGTCTGATGTTTTGCAGTACTGGGCGACGGTTTTGCAGCCGGACGTCGTTGTTGTGCTGCCTGAGTCGTTCCAGTAGATTTTTCCTCCCCAATGCATGGGGAGGGGCACTCAGCTCAAAAATCGTGTATACAACACCGGGCGTCCTGTCCTTTGTCGCACAGTCTGCAACATTTTTTTTCTAGTAATGTTCACAAAGCACTCAGCAGAACGCTTTCACTAACACAGAAACTGCCCCTCACTCCCACCTCAATTATGGTGGGGTCTCCCGACCATATTCCGGGATGGGAGCACTCAGCGGATCGAATGCCTAATGATGGAAAGTGGGTGACGTGCCTGGTGTTTATCTTTTTGTTATGCACTTAATTCGTTGTCCTGTCCTTTTTTTTCTCACCCTCCACCTTGAAAGATGAACCTACCAGAGCAAAATATTTAGGTCATCAGCTTCAAATATTTCTTCACTTAGAACTCCTTGGGACGGCCACACGAAAACCATGATAAAATGGAAAGAAGATGAACACACGGCTATCTGCTTTATTTATGTGCGCAACGCAGATACTCATTTATATTGCTCTTAACTTACAGGGGAATGAAATAAAAAAACGTAGATTTACCTGATTAAAAGTTAGGTAAATAAAATAAATGCCTACATAACTGTTCTATTTCTTGCATAATTTGTTCGACAAGCTACTCGTCCGTTGTTCTTTTAGTTTAATTACACGGGGCCGCATGGGATACGCCCCTTCCATATAATGCCATCTTCGTACAATTGCCATGTGCTGGCTGCGTCACTGGGCACGATGAAGGAAAGTCAACGACATAAAAAATATGAGCTATCAACACCCGATATCAGATCCTTCGCGATTGCTTAAATCGCAAATTGGTTGGTTAGTGCAAGCACTGAAGGAATCTGGTGCAACCAAGGGGAAATCGCGACAACCCATTTGTCTCGCCTAATGTTGGACAACTGAGCTCCCACCCCTCCTCTTCCACTTGCGCCCCTCCTCCCAACACAGGCTTAATTTGTACAGTTAGCTCCCCCGCACCAACCTTCATTGCATGTTTCACACTTATTTCATTTCGTTTTAATTATCAGTCCCCGCTTCCTCAAGATTCAATCTTCCCCATATTTTTTTTTTTCAGGTCATTTTCACCTTGGTTTCCTTCTGAAAATATGACAACCGGACCGGGGTACACGGTCGCCGACGCGTCACTGCGAAGACTCCAGAAAATGCTAAACATTCACCATGACCCGTACACAACATCTCATGTGCGTAAAAAAAGCCAGATAAATAACCGCTGAGGACACATGACCAAAGTCTCGTAGGCTTGGATGCCTCCCCCTTCACTTCTCTTCCCTACTGATCTCGTCTGCCACCCCAACAGTGGCTCTGGACGTGATGAAGGGGCTTTGTTAGGCCCCTGTCGTCCCATTGAAAAGCAAGCTCGCTCGCTCGCTACACCCCTCCGAGCGTCACAGTCGTATACCGACGCACCCCCTCTCCAGGAATCGTTCCTTGTTCGCCTCCACTCACCCTGCAGCCAATTAACTCCTCAAGTCGCACCCATCCTCGACTACTGCGACATTCCTGGATGCCAAAATTCTCCTCGCTTTCTTCCATTGTACCAGGAAACAAATTTCAATAGACTGGTGGGGACGTAAATTGAACAGGCCAAAGCTGCGGTCTCGTTACAGTTGTCTTCCAGTTTTCGACGTCAGCATTACACATTGTAGGGGCACAAGTGGCACTTAACCGAGGGGCTGGTACCCGGGGCCCAGGGACCCCCCCCCCCCCCCTTAGCGACGCCACTGCAGCTGAGAGTTTTTTGTCACTACAAATGACAACTTACCTTTTGTATATATATTTAGAGGTGTGTGATTATCAACTTTGCGTCTGTGAATTGAATACAAGTTAAACTTGGCTGTAAATTCAATAAAATATTTTTGAATACGAACAGTAAAAGCTGGCTGCGACTTGAATATTTTCAAACCACACTATCTTTTTTTTGGTGTTTCTAGAGTGTATAAAACATAACTACACCAAAAAAGACAGCTTAGGCAGTCAGATCTAGACACATCTCTGTTCAGGTACTTGCGCTTGACACACAAAAAATTTAATGTAACAGAGAAAATAAAACATAGACATGCAAATCAGTGCAAAAAGAATTTTGCATACATTGTCATAAAGAAGTATGGGTTCCTCAAAATACTGTGAACACACTAAGCATATTAGGTATATTTAATATGATAGGCAGCAGTCCCCCCCCCCCCCCCCCCCCCAGTCTCCTCAATGATTGGAAGGAGGCTGGGCATGCTAGTTGCCCGTGGGACCTCATCAATAAGCCAGGAATAACGTTTTATTTCTCACTTCTGCTATTATGTTTATAGGAAATCTATTTTAGATTATAAATTTTGCTTTCGTAGTGTTGCACTTGACCTAACATACACCACAGTTAGCGAACACTTGCTTGGTGCAAGGCTTCTGCATTAGGCTTCTGGCACGGCTTCGGTGTCATGCAGAAAAACCAACCCGCAAGGTCTTACCATGTAGTGAAGCTTTAAAGTTTGCACGCCTTCAAATAGAGCAAACATTCGTTCCTCTACTATTTGTAAATTTCAAATATTTGAAACAGAGCTGCAAATCGAATATCAAAAAGTACTCGCACAGTATTCTAAGTTGCGAATGTTCACACACCTTCAAATATACTGCCTGGACGCTACAGTATAAGTGTATAATTTACACAAATAATTTCATGAATGGGAGTTAAAAATGCAGTAATGTGTTTCATGCAAGTTTGACGCATTTATTTGAAATCGCTGATAAGCATTGGGTGCAGTTGATTGGATCTTCCCTGTACTATCTCCTACATCCCCTCAAACTCAACGGGCATGGCTTCATTTCTCCTACTCCCTTCTTTAGACACTGCTATGCTTTCCTTTATTTCTCCACCGGATTCGACCTCCCTCGAAGAATACGCCATTGCCCTTGCAATAGAGCACGCTACTCTTAATGTTCCTACCACCACGCCAGTATATATCTTCTGCGACTTTCAGTCAGCCCTTCGTAATTTCGCTAACCATGAGACCCACCCACACACCACTGATTTCATCACTCCGATACTTGCATCGAATCCTCGGCCACGCTTCACACTGGTTTGGGTTCCTGGCCACGCTGGCATGTGCGGAAATGCCTTAGCAGACGCGCTTACCCGAGTACCTTTCCCGGGTTCGTCCATGTCCTGGCCAACCTTGTACCACCCGCCGACGGTTTGTACTCAACACCGCGCTTCCCGCCATTACAAATTACACACTCAACACCTATCACGCACCCTGTACCCATCCCCCAGTTCCCGCCTAACTCGTGAGGCTGCGTGCCTCATTCGACAGGCTCAAACCTCTTCACTCCCCTCCCATCACATTCTTCACCGCATCTATCAGCGCCCTGGCCATCCTTCCTGCCCCAGGTGGTCTTCCTATCCATCCATCCCTCATTCTAATTGGGACTTCACCCCATCATCTCTTACCCAATTCCTCACTTTCATCACTTCCTGGGAGCTCTGGCTGTCTCCCCCACCGACAGTAAACATCAGGCTGCCCAGGAAGCTCTCTACAAATACGTGCACCGGGTCCGCACGGGCATTCAGGAGTACTACGTGGATCCAGTGAATTGAACTTTCAAATTAGGACCAGGCATTCAGGAGTACTACGCAGATCCGGTAAATTTAACTTTCAAATTAGGACCTGGACTTATAAATAAGTGTTTGTTCTCTCTCTCTCTCTCTCCTTCCTTCCTTTACAGGGTGGGCATTCATAGGGGCACGTGTTGGGTAATATGTTGTGTTATAGTATGTGTGGGTTTGTAGGCATCTGTAAAACGGCTTTGGACTTAGAGGTTGGTGAGGGAATCTGGCAGGTCTTTTCTGCTTTCTACGAATCCGTGGCTTGTAAATTTGAGGGCAGCAGTGCGTGCCGCCTCATTCCCTTGTAGAAAGGCGTGATGTCCAGATGAGGTAGATGATCACTAGCTTTCGTATGCGTCGTAGTGTATTTGAGGTGTGATGCATCCTTCTTGATAAAGGGACATGCTTACAGGGAAGCACGGTGGAATCTGTCATGGCTATGCTTGCATCTGTTTTTTGCAAAGTTGTGGAAGTGGTAGTGGTGAGTGTGGTGGGCATCAAGGGTTTCATGATTAATGGCAGACGTCCCAGGGTTTTGTGCTTAAATATGCATCAAAACAGTGAACTGAATGAAGGTGGCTACGCAGGCTAGTTGAGACTTCATCTTGGAAATTTTGGTCAAATGTCAGGCATGACTCAAGGAAAGGATAGAGACAGGAATGAGCTTCATCAACGAAGCTTCATTTCCCTCTGAGAGTGATTACAAAGTAAACAAAACCCTTATGTGACACTGCTTTAACACCACATGTAAAAAGCAATTACAGCTGCTGCACACTTCACACTAATTATTCAGTATTCTATAGTGCATCTGTCTCCCGCCTTTATCACATAGGCCTCAAAGATTTCTCGTTCCTGTTTTGTGCCATACAACTTCAGCACTCTCGTCATATCAAATTCTGGCATGCAGCCACCTGGCGTGCATTGAGTCTTGGAGTGGAGCACCAAATCAGTTTATGTTCAAGTCGTCAGCAATGCGGCATGCTCCCACCACCGCCTGTTAGGGCCTTGTCTGCCCTATGTACCATCAAGATACATTGAAATAGGAACAACAAACCATGTGACTTTCAGTATATGCTGTGCATCATGGTGACGGGCTGTGTAGCCACAGGAGGAACAAAGTTACAAGAATTCGTGTCCAACAGTGTTATGGAAATAGCATTTGAGAATGTTAATTTGGCCCACTGCCGCATGTCGTGCGGGGTCCCGCTACGGTTATCAAACTTTGTCACTGTGTAGGATCAAGCAGAACACGACGAAGGCTGATAGCAGAAGCACAAACGGGCACCAAATATGGTGGTAGGCGAAATAAATATTTTCACAGACCGAACAGTGCCCTCTCGACACCCACGTGCAAGTTGGTCGAACTGGAAGTACATAATACCTTAGATAAACTGCACGAAGCTTACCATCACTCCCAAACCTCCCGCCTCAACCACCTACCAGACGAGACACCCTTGAACTCCTCGTATATCCAGCGCCCCAAGAACAGCAACAAAGTGTGCCCCTCCACATCCGTCAACACATTTGTACAGCTCCCATACCGCGATATACGCATCAATACGCTCGTCAGGAAAGCAACCCTCTGGAGACCAACGAAACTAACGCGGATAATTACAATTACAAACTTTTCATTTCTGCGCGCCAAGAGTCCTCTGCAATGATTTAACAAGAATATGCAGCAGGACCATGACCTCCTGAATATAATGTCCCGGAGCTTATGACAGCACGCAGCGATTACAAGACACGGGGTTCGACGAACCAAAGCGACGCGCAGGAATCACCTTTGTAGGTCGCAATAGTCTTGTCTTGATATTTCTTATTCAATGACCGTGTGGTGTGGTGAGCGACAAGGGTTTCGTGCGAACGATCGTTCGCGGCTGGCCATGATAGCACCGCCGTTTGAAGTTGAAGGCCTACGCGCACTCGCACGTCGGAGACGAAACGCCCAGCGGCCTCAACACGGTGCTCTAATGAAATGCAGCGCAGAAGCTTGTCGCGAGCGCACTCATCACTCTCGCAAATCGAGGCGGCACAACTGATGCAGAACGCCCGTGTTCACCGTCGTAACGCACAACGCGCAAATAAGGCGGCCGCACACACTCAGCGTCTCAATCACACGCTACACACCACCGTGAGTGCTCTCCAGAAGTTCTTCGAGAGGGCCCTTATCACAATCGCAAGCCGAACACCTATGCACCGCTGCAACGGCAGACAAAAATCACGGCGAGAAGATCGCAGCGAGGTAACCGTACAACAGCTGCCATTTTTTTAAAACGATGACGTCACGTCCGGCAAAAAAAAAAAGTCGCTTTCTTTGTTTTTTGATGTCTAGTTGGCGCATGCGCAGGAGGGCTCGTCCACCGTTCCTGAACGTCAGGTCTCTTTCGCGCGCAAAATCCTCCCTGTTCTGTGGCAAAATGGCGCAACGAGAAGCAGCGGCCTCTGCTACGGTAGCCACGGCCTCGAAACGCCGGAATGACGGCTTGACGGTCGCGTGTACTGAGGTTGCGGATGGAATCGGCGACATATCTGCAACTTGTTGCGAGGAAGAAATTCCTGGCCCCGATGTGTTTAAGATGCCGATTGGAAGTTTTCGGATTGTTCCTTTGCATTCGAAGGGGAAGTCTAGTTTTGTGTGGAAACATTTTGGACGCCTAGCATACATCACGGGGGGAAAGCAGAAGACAGTTGGAACGGACTACTACTGCAAGAGCTGCTTGACCAACTCCTCAAAGAAGGAAGACTCAAAGCCTTTCGAATCGTAAGTAGCGCTCCTTTGTTTCTCTAAGTAACTGAACCGTTGGCTGGCGCCTCGTAGGAATTGTGAAATTTGTGAGACTTAATACCGTGCAGTGCGCTCCTCAGCTGTTGTGCTCGCGAGACCGGCTGCCGTTTTCGCGACCGTACATCAGGACGCCCGTCTAGAGTTCAGAGTTCACATACGTTGAAATTGACGGTGAAATGCGCGCATATCACCTCGCAGGAATTAGCATAGTTTCGGGTTCGGGTGAGGGGGCCGGGGGTGGGGGGGGGGCGGAATTTCATAACGCCTACCAAGGCGCCTGCCAAACCGTTTGTTGTGAGCAGCCTAATCGTTTAGTTGTGAGAGTTTAGATAATCGCCTGTTTCCTCCGCAGCTGCAACGTGAAACGCTACGCGAGCACCGTAAGCACGTCGAACATGCAGAGACACTTGATGGATGTCCATAAACTGCAAGACGACTGCAAGAAGGCGGCGACAGTCAAAGATTATTTCCGAATGGTTCCCAGGCGCAATGCGACAACGCCATCAAGAAAGAACTTGCTTGCTAGAGACTTGGTCCTTTTGATCGCCAGGGACCTGCTGCCTTTCAACATGGTGAATGGCGAAGGATTACAGGTTGGTGACAAATATAACACACTCTGTGCATTGATGTTCATTTTATGATATAATATAGGTCTGAACAAAAGTTACTTCATTTCTCCTCTGTAGGACTTCCTCATAAAGTATGAAGTGATCAGAGTGCCCCAAGAGCTCCCTGACCGGACGACCTTGTCGAGATCCGCCTTGGATGATGTTTACCGTGCCATGCACGGACAGGTGAAGAAGATGGTGGCTGAGGGGTCTAGGTTCTGTGCCGTCACATACGATCTGTGGACCGACAACTCCAGGCGGCGATCCTACATAACGTTCACCTGTCACCATATTGACGGTAGGTTTAGCATGTTTTCAGTGCAGGTACCAATAAGCGCATGCCTCAACCCATGTAGTAACTTATGGCGCGTACTTCCAAAATACTTTTTGAAAGTTTTAATTTACGTTATACTTACCTGAGCTTTCAGACAACAAGGCGAAAAAACCCCACATGCTTCGGTTTTGTTTGTTTTGTATCTTGAAAAATACATGTATTGTGTCATGAAAGCATTAAATGATCCCATTAATACTGGGCGAGTGCAGCGAACCCTGAAATGTGTTCAGTTTTGTTGAGGAGGTGAGAGGTTATAGCCAGGGAGTGATTTAGCGAGAACAGAATAATTCATGTAAGTATCCTGATTTAGATTTCTTAGATCTTTTTCTGACCACGCTGTTTTAGGTTGTCATGGTTGCTGTTTTTATTTCAGAGAACTTCGAGCTCGTATCGTTGACCCTGAGCACGAGACACATGACCAAGAGGCATACAGGCGCTGCCATCATGAATGTGTTTCAAAGGTGCCTCGAAGAATTCAACATGGTGGGAAAGGAAGTTTGTGCAGTCACTGACGCCGGCTCGAACATGAAGCGCGCAGCGAGTCTCGCATGCACGGAACATCACCTGTGTGTTGGGCACGGCCTACACAACTTGGTCATCAATACCGTTCTCACGTAGGTTTGGGGGAACTCTTTGGTGTTTCTACGCAGAAATGAAAACTTGAAAGTGAACATTTCGACAGACTTCTCAGTTCAGAATGAAATGAAAACATGCGACAGGCTTTTGAAGCTATAAAAATCAACATGCAGATGCCAGCACAGTGCCGGAGTAAGGAAAACACCTAGATACTTAAATTCACCAACAGTTTGCAACGAGTACCCGTCTATAGCGTAAAAATTTTTCGAGGCATTTCTTTTCTTCGTAAAACACGTGTACAGGTTTTTTTCAGGTTTAATGACATGTGCCGCTTGTGACACCACAGCTGAATGTTGTCCAAATCGCGTTGGATGTAGCGGAACGATTTTTTTAATGGCTGGCCTTTTTTTAATTTGCGGTTCCGGTTTCGGCGCCGCCGCCGCCGCCAACAAAAATTGGCCGTGCGCCGCCGCCGATGAATACCCGGCGCCGCGCCGCCGACGCCGCCGACAAAAAACGACCACCACGCCGCCGCCGGTCAAAACCGACACGGCGCACACCTCTAACCGTCACCTACTCTTGCCTACCCCCGGGTGGGGGTGACACTTTCGGGCGTTGAAGCTCGAGGGCGTCCGACACTTGCTGGACGGCCATGTGTTGTATGACGTAGTCTTTGCACGCCGGAGGCGGCGAGAATGGTGGTAGAGGAAAACTAGGGAAGAGATGGGCACGAAGGGGGAGTGAGTAATCATACGGATGAGAATTTAGATCCGCGGGGGAAGGGAGGGGGGGAGAGAAAACGGGGAGGGAGGGATGGGAGTTTAAAACAGGAGTGTGAGGAGTTGGAGAGGGGAGGAGGTTAATCTGTCAGGTTTGCTGAGAGTAGAGAACATATCAGGCAAGTCGGTTGCCGACAACCGACAAACCGGTTCAAAGGGAGTGCCACTAATCATCATCATAACCGTCCAGCCCCTTGCCAGCTCGGGCTGTTGTGCATGCGGCGTTTCGCGGCTTACATCTACGCTGCCGTTCTTCTCGTCTTAGTGCGAGTCCATTTATGAAAAGTTTATTTGTCGCGCACTGCGAAAGATGCAGATTCAGAAAACATGTTATGGACGTGCCCTTCCTTGGAAGAAGCAAGAACTTTACACCTTCGAGGCACCCAGCAGCTCGCCATGGGCTACGTAGTAATCTAATTGGCTCATTTTAACTGGTAGTTTTCATCATCATTATCATCACCAGCCTATCTACGCCCACTGCAGGGCAAAGGCCTCTCCCATTATTCTCCAATCACCTCGGTCCTGTGCTAACTGCGCCCAATTTATCCCCCCAAACTTCTTGCCTCATCTTCCCATCTAACTTTCTGCCGCCCCCTGCCACGCTTGCCTTTTCTAGGGATACACTCTATTGCCCCTGATGACCAACGATTATCTTCTTGCCTTCGCATTACATGCCCTGCCCACGTCCATTTCTTGTTAATTTCTACTAATACGTCCTTAACACGCGTTTGTTCCCTGACCCACTCCGATCTCTTTTTGTTCCTTAACGTTACACCTATCATCTTCAAGTTGAACCCTCTTAGTGAGCCTCCAAGTTTCTGCCCCGCAGGTGAGTACCGGTGAGATGCAGCTGTCGTATTCTTCAGGGACAATGGTAGGCTGCCATTAATTATCTGAGAATGCCTGCTGAACGCACTCCACCAGATTTTTTATCCTGATTATCTCTGCCTCATGGCTGGGATCCGGGGTCACAACTTGGCCTAAGTTGATATACTTGCTTACCACTTCCACTGCCTCGCCACCTATCTCAAACCGCTGTGCTGTCACGAGGTTATTGATCATTAGTTTAGTTTTCTGCATATTAATTTTCAGGCCCATGCTTCTCCTCTGTTTGTCCAGTGCGGTAAGCATGCTTTGCCATTCGTCTCCGAGGTCAGGATCACTTGGGCTCAGGCATGCAAACTCAGTCGTGCAGAAACTCTATGCTCAAACCTACTCGGGCTCAAACTCATGATGCCACACTAGTCTCATGCTCACTCAAACTTGAGCCTAAATGACTCTGAGTGAGTGGACTCATGCACGAACAAGTCCACAGACCCCTGCTTCATGGGGAGGGACCAACCTCCTTGGGAGGGACACAAAATGACCTCAACTGCACCAGACAACGCACAGTTCAAGTTCTTCATAATTTGACTGTGCACACCATCACCGGCCTTCCCAACCATACAAAAAACTTCAACCCTAAAAGCAGCAGCTGCATCATTCAGGAACAAGAGGAGCAGTGCCACTTCAAAACTTCAGAAGACAACTCACCCACCAAGGCAGTCTCCTCACAGCGCGGGATCAACACGATAACATTTTCCTGCCCAATCTGCCAGCCCCACCGCTCCCCTTGCAACAGGGGCACTTCACTTGTCCCGTCACCTCACAGCCTGTTGCACACACGGAGCCCAACTTTCGACGTTAATGATGCCAACCCATTGCCATAAATAAGCGGCTCGGCGAAATAAACATCTACACAGACGCTAGCCATATCAACCCCAATAGCGGCACAGCCTGGGGCGCCCAACTTCACTGTATCCCCACTATTACTTCAATGACCGGGGAACTCATCAGCGTCCATGACACTCTCGACTACTTCCAAGTACAGTTACCCCCCCTATTCACCGAAACTTCACATCCCGACTCCTATGAAACTTTCCAAGAGCCTTTTCATCCAAGGTCCACCCACTCTTCAGTCACTGCAAACTGCCCTGCAAACACGAGGCTGTCAGGTCCGCATTGAATGGACCCCTGGTAACGAACCAACATCTCCTGGGAACCAAGCAGCTCCCAAGGCTGCACAGAAAGCCCTTCTCTCGACATCCTCTGGTGGCCGTCTCAGGCCTAACTGCCTTGATGATGACCAAACTCTTGCACCCACAATCAGCGTCTGCCAATACAAGCAGTGAAACTACACCGCCACCCAAACCTGACCACAAGAAATCTTGAACAAGTTCTTCACTAACCCCTGTACGGCGCCAGAGATGATTAGAAGGCGGCTATTAACCACAGAACCCCCTTCCGCTGACGTCCCCTACTGAAAGCCGATCTTCACCACCTCGTCAGGCACTGCGCCACATTTTCTCGCTCCTGTACAATCACTCCTCCATACCATGGCACCACAACATACATTGAGCCCACATCACTGTCACATGACACTGCCTGCGACATTATCCCTTATGCCACGAAAAGTGGCCAAGCACGGGCAATTTAGGGGTGGTCTACACAATTTATGAACGATTCTTTTTCAAGACAATTTCCATATGGACTGGGGCTCCCCTCTTTTTCGCTGGCTTCGGGCTTTGCTTTCTATTAAAGCTTGCAACCGCCACCACCTTAAAGAGGCCATGAAGATGAAATGCAAGTTTGGTTTATTAAAACGCAGTGTCTAGAGTTACGTCCGACGGAACCCAAAATTGAAAACTAGAGTTACGTCCGAAAACATTGGCCTAAACGTCCGTCGGACATATAACTCTAGTTTTCCGCCGGACGTAACCCTAGAAACTGGCTTAAAGTTCCGTCGGACGTAACTCTAGTTTTCAATTTTGGGTTCCGTCGGACGTAACTCTAGACACCGCGTTAAAGTTCCGTCGGACGTAACTCTAGTTTTCAATTTTGGGTTCCGTCGGACGTAACTCTAGACACTGCGTTATTAAAAAGACTACTCTGTCCCAGTAATGATACCAATTTTATCTCGAACAACGTGCTCCAGTGTATATGTGCTAGCTTTGCCACTCAATGAGGGTTTTGCGTGTTCTACTAGGTCTGTGGCACAAAGGGGTACACAATACAAAGCCTGCATGTATTCTTTTCATTCTCAGCTAAGTGCCCTTCGAGCACAAATGCAGCACGATGACCACGCTGGTGACCACGGCACCATTTGTAATGAATTTTCAATCTTCTCCCCCGACGTCGCAATTTAGAGTATGATCTTGCATCCGACACGTTATTTGCTGTTAAATGTGTTCAATCGAAAATGTCAGGGACAAAGTCCATGTCAACTAAGTCACGACCACATTACTCACTTCACAAGAGCATTGAACAGTCCACACACTCCGCCATGTTACTGTTTTAGACTAGAAGAGAAGTTATAATAAACTCGTTTTTTAGGGTCCACAAGTTTTTTTTTATTTTTCTGGACATGCTTTTCAGTACCATACAAAAATAACAGGAAATAAGAACACTTCAACGTTACTTTACCTTTCACACGCACACAGAGAAAAGAAAATAAAGGTGGTGGGGGACAGCAGGGGACCCTGACAACAACACACTTAGTGTGTGTGCAACTTCTTTTGATACGTTGCACACATAAAACACTTTCGGCTCTATGTACAAGGGGGAAGGGGGGGTTATGCATGACAGAACGCGGGGAATCTGTCGGCTTTGCATCCCACAAAACAACGGGCAGATGCTTTCAGGGCTGGAACCCGGGATGTCGCAAGTGAAACAGACTGATGGGTGGTCAGATGAGATCTGTTTGCAGTGGCCTTCTTCGAGGAGATCAACCGGGCATCCGATTCACCGTCGCTCGCGGTACCGGCGCTCGACACGGCTTGGCGGGGGGCGCGCCGTTCTCCTGATGAAGTCATCCACGGTCATCTCGTACTGTGGGGCAGAAGAGGCAAGAGGTCCACTAGTAGCCGAGCCAAGCCAAGCCACTTAACTTCTTGGCCAGCTTGGAACAGAGCCTGATTAACGACGTAGCAGAATAGAACTGGAGGCTCGCACATTATGCTGTGCATTTTTATTCGTAAACACCTAAAAAGGTGGTCTACTTAGATGGCCAAATGAGGGCAATCTCAGACGGCCGACATTAACAAATGCACCAGGCATGCATGTTGATACTAAATAGGAGAGCCTGGCAAGCAGTAAATTATGGCAGCCAGAGAGTAAAGCAAAAGCCAAGAGTGGTTTACCGATCGCTTCTCCAGTGGCCTCGAAGACCGTGCGGGGACGCCGTGGTTGTAGTCAATGTGGTGATCGATGGGGCGGTCGTAGCGGTGATAAGACATGGCATCCACTGGGAAAGGCGGCTTTGGGAATAAAGAGGGCAGGGAGAAAAATTTTAAAAATTTATAAAAGTCTTATATACATGCAATACGCTAAGAAACAAAAACAATGAACTTTGGCAAAACAAGTCTTCACTTTCTCAAGAGGCAGTTGGGTGTTATTTTATTTATAAACCTACTGTAAACTTTCGAAAGAACACGCGAACCTGAAGTACAGAGATATCAAGTGAAAAATACAGGATGGGTGAACTTTCGGGTCAGGTGCGAAAAACCAAAAAAAGTAGCCGCACCATCAACCAGTGACAAAAAAAAAAAAGAAGAAGAGAGATCGGTGAACGTTTGGGTTAGGTGCGGAAAGGACAAATAAGTGACGGCATCAGCAGATGAATAGATGATTCGTGTTTATTTTGCTTCCTCATAGGTGCTATAGCCGTCGATTTGAGAGGGTGAGCGTTGTTTCGGGGGTGGGCGTTCTTTCAGAACTTTACAGTAACCATATGTTTTTGTTGACTAGCTCACTGTAGGCTGATATGGGGTAAAACATCACAATCACTGATGGAAATACGGAACGGTGGGAAACATACCGGCGGCCCGTACGGCATGGGTGGCATTGGTAGCCTCTGATGGCGGTGGTACTCCCTCAGGTAGTCCTGATAAGCCTACAATGAGAATGTGAACGTCTCTTAAGTACACAGAGTGCCAGCAAACAAAAACAGGCAACCTGAAGGGTGGTAAAAACCCCGCGTCACTGCACTCTTAATCACAGCTTCGTGCAGCTTCATTCTACCACCCACTCTTTTTCCAAATATCAAGGTTTATTTTAATTTTTCTATCATCATTTCACTGAACCAAAGAGTCTCCCGCAGAAATTAGGATGAGTCATCGGAGATTTAGGTTGCCAGACGACACCTCTGAACTTTCATCAGCGAAATAAAAAACCAGAAAGCTACTTTAGATCAGACGTCATTTACTTTGAGAAAACTGCTACATTAACCAGCTACAACCAATTCAGATAGTGTGATGTAATTGTTTGTCTTAGCTGTTTGTGGCTGCACAACCTAAAGATTGGGAAAGTTTCTCTGCTTTGGACAAAAGGAGTTTCAGCAAAATTCGAAACATTTGTAAGAAAAATGACAGCCCTGCTGTATTCAGGTTAGAGTGACTTCTAGCTGAGCTACCAAGCAGCGCCTAAATCAGTAAAGTATCTCAACAAGTCTGGCGACCTCCACACCACATTCGCACATCACTGCACTGACCAGGAACCAGGCTTTGCACGGTGATCCTATGTAACACTGTAGCCCTTGGTATTACAGTGGGGAGCCATTGTATGCAACATTTTCGTAGCATTGCTGAAAAATTGTAAGCAGCTGCCTACGCCGCTGCAATTAAAAACAACAAACTTCCTGTGAGATGCCAGGCAAGTGAAGAGCCTTCACGATGATTAGGACCAGAATTTATGGCCAGTAGCTGTGCTCTAGCCTACGCCATTTGCACCTATATAATACACGTGCCACACGTACATGAAAAATGACATGAAGGGCTTAATGCCTTAACATTTATAGCCATTATACCTGTGCCACACGTAGATGAAAAATGACATTAAGTGCTTAATGCCTTAACTTTTAATGCCATTAATTCGCTGCTACACGCAAAAATCTAATGCCATTCGCTCTAATGTCCCACAAAACAACGGGCAGGAGTTCCGCACAACTCATTTACCTTCACGAACACCTTAAATCTGCCTACCCTCGAACGCAATGAACACCAAATGAAACCAATGAAACTCTCAGCACCAGACTGTTGACGTGGAAGCGTACCTGAACTTCGAAACAAGGCGATTTTTTGTGCACCCTTAGTGCCGAAGTTTTGAAGAAGACAAAGTTCACTAAAACAGCGGCAAAAAACAAAACATCGTGTCACAAGTTTTTGGATTTGGCTACCATTGGCAGGCGATGGCAGCTGATGAAGCCACTTCTGCTGCACGCAAAAATCCAATGCCATTCGTTCGAATGTCATTTTTGGTTTTCAAGAATTTCCGCACAACTCATTCGCCTTCACGAACGCCTTAAATCTGGCTACTCTAAAACACAATGGGCACGAAATGGAACACCATGAAACTCTCAGCACCAGGGTATTGATGCGGAAACGTGGCTAACTTCGAAAGAAGACGTTTTTTTTGTGCCCTCTTTGTGGCGACGTTCTGAAGACGACGAAACAGTGGCAAAAGGCAGAATGTCATGTTACTTGTTGTTCTGAATATTTCAGATTTCACAACCGCTGGCAGGCGACGGCAGCTGCTGAAGCCCCTTTTAGAAATGGCTCACACAATTAGTTTAGAAAACACTCTTTTTCTTTCACAAAACCATTTTTAACCCTTCCAAGAAGTTTTTCTCTGCTTTGAAGACCTCTAAAACACGAGTGCTTTTCTCTTTTTTAAGTGCGAATGCACTTTATAAGCGACCCCAAACCATCCACCGCCGGCGGTGGCGTCCGCAGTCCTCCTCTCTATATATAAAAAAAAACAGCATCCGGCGCCAGGTTTCGATCCGAGGACTTTGCGGCCGCAGCGCGACGCTTTACCGACTAAGCCACGGACGCGACGCTGATATCAGTGTTAGTGACGCGCCTTATATCTTTAACGCATTCAAACTACGTCGTCAGCGGCGTGCGTTGGCGACTCAGCGGCGTTATAGCGGCTTGATAACTGTGTGGTGTACACGTGATACTACAAACCCGATGGAAGAGATGGAAGAGAAGGCGGCGAGGCGGTGGGCTGCGGGGGCCGAGCGCAAGCGCCGCAAGCGGGCCGACAACCGTGCATTCGCACTTTCACATTCTCCCCCTCGGGGAAATGCGGGGGAATTTTTTTTTGTCATTATCACCATCATGCGTAGCACACTTAATGCCTTTGCGTTTTGGCGTGTAGCACGGACCACCCAAATAATGCCATTTGGTTTCTTAAGGCCTTAAGCACTCTATGGCATTTTGCGTGCACGTGTGGCACGGGTATAAGATATACTTTGAGAAGCTGCTAAAGCAACACAGCGGTGGCTTACTTGCCATGATGAATATTTCAACTGCAAATATCTACAAGCTTGTTAACAACACACACAGCATGGGGATATGAAGTGTTCCTCCATACTTCGTACTGTTAACTCATTTCCAGTGGACCACGAAAAAGAAGAAAATACTTCTTATGCATCCTTTCTAAAGTAAAATAGACACACTGGCACTTGCTGTTGGCACGTGCTCTTCACATGCTCATTTTTTTCAGGACTTTTCCGTTTGGTGCTGACAAAAATCCGTGGATTTGGCGTGTATTTTACAAAAGGTGTTTGGGACATAATTGAAGTTTCTCAAATTTTGCCTCTTTGTTGCATGCAGGGTGAAAAATTGCAATCCAATTTTGAGCAAGTCTTACCCCACTCAATTATTATTATTCTTCCCGAAACCACGCACTGGATACTTATTTGGAGTGCAAATTTAACACCTTACCGATAGTTTCTATTGTACAAAATGCATCGCTGTTCAAAGTGTCCTACACGTACACATCTTCCTCTGATTAGCTCAGGCTTCAGAAATTCCACAACTTTAGAAAACTGTGTTGCCGATAAGTACACAAAGATGCTTTTTTGAAGCAGATGCACAATATAACATTGGCACTAAACCAGCAGCCAACAGATTTTGCGAGTACCCAAAACTTCCATTAATAAAAACTTAAGCAGAATAGCTGTTTGAACAAAACAACACCGTCTGAGGTGTTCGATTTTGAAAGCCATACTGATAGCTGTTAATTAAGTAATAGCCCTCTCAATGAATATACACTAATGACAAACGGAGCAACTTTTACTAATCAACCCTCTTTCTACCTAGTGACACCTAGTAACCCTCTTCAAGAAGTAGTTAAATAGTATCGTTAACTCTTTCATTACTGCATTTGTTTTTGCTGTTTTTTTTTCCTCGTTACTTTCGTGAAAACTCTATGCTATCAATGCACTACGACGGTTTGTAGGTCATGCAAACATTTTTATAGAGGAATATCTCGCGTAATCAAAAGTTGTATTGATTACAAACAAAACTGCCGCCTAACTAATAATTTTTATTTTTGCGCGAGTTATCGCAGGGCAGGCAGCGAAGGGGTTCGAGAACGAGCTCCTCAGAATACGCAAACGAAGGCATCCCCCTCAGAGAAAAAAATTCTGCTGCTGAAAAGCATTGCATTCATACTTGCTGTTGGGTCTCCCAGTATGACCAGAACGAGTGCTATATTGAAAACACACGAAGCCACGTCACCCCAATTAACACGAGGTAACGCTAAAAACAAGGCCAACATCACATGTGGGAAGAAAAAAAAAAAAAAAAAAAAAAAACACTGTGCACCTTAATGAAACTCCACACAATTCAGCGCAACAAAGGTTGGTTTAAACAATCAAATACTGCGATAGAGCCTACGTGATTTATGTGCATTTTGAGAGCTGTGGCCATTTAACTGCAAGCGAACTAAGTACTGCACAGCTGTGTCCCTCTTACAGGCACAACTTAGGGATAATTCAAGAAAGGCCTGCCGCCAAGTGAAACACAAACACGCCAAAGAGCTGGATTTCCTTTGCTCCAGCAGAATTCAAGGTGAAAACAGCAGCTGCATAGCTGGCCTCCCATAAACTTTGCAAATCACCTAGTGTGACGCTATGGTTCGCTAATCAATGTCTTTGAATAACACAGCACTGGGAGCATTATTCGGCCACACTGTTGCTGTTTCGTAAAAACTCCTGGAAGAATAAATTGTCAATTACTAGTTCTTTTAGCGCACGCCTTGTATCTTTGATCACAATTCAATGCAGACTCACTTTATCGACAGTTGCTGCTGAGGATAAAAAAGTCTGAGGAGGTAAAAAAGTCTGAGCAGCAATGTTCATTCAGAAAATTTACGAAGGCAACACGTTGGCAAATACATATTCAACATGTGCCCCCTTCAGAACTTGTAAGAATTACTACACTAAAACGATTCCCCAGTACTTCTCTCATTCAGGATACCGAAACTTTCCCTGAAGTTGATACTATGGCAAAAAGGAAAACTACTATAAGCAAGCAATTTTTTTTTTTAAATGAGTAGTTTGCTCGCAACAGGGCCAATGCTGCTTGTACTGTTGTACATCACGTTTTCAATGCAGTAACTGTGGTTGCCAACCCTTCGATTGGGTAACTAGCTCTCATTATGAGCACTGTACAGGCAGTTTTCTCGAAGAATATAGATTTACTTTGTGACCACAATGCCACGGTGGTTGCAGTACTGCATTTGCCTTGATACGAAGCTAGAGTCTATTCCAAACACAGGACAGCTTTATTGATTTTGTTTTACCCTCCTTGAAGCAACAATTCATACCCTTTTACCCGCCGCGGTGGCTCAGTGGCTAAGGCGTTGCGCTGCAGAGCACGAGGTCGCGGGTTCGATTCCCGGCCGCGGCGGCCGCTTTTCTGATGGAGGCGAAAAGCAAAAAAGCCCGTGTGTACGAGATTTCGGCGCACGTTACAGATCCCCAGGTGGTCAAAATTAATCCGGAGCCCTCCACTACGGCGCGCCTCATCGCCTGCGTTGCGTCGGCGCATTAAACCCCACAATCAATCAATCAATCAATTCATGCCCTTTTGAACAAAGCTCAAGTGTGCACGTACCCCGTTCAGTGATGACTCTCTCCTCATGGGGAACCTTTCCATGGGCATCCTGTGACACAGACAACATTTTAATGAAATTCCCGGCACACAGCACGCAATAACTACAGAGTCAAAGACAGGCACACCCCCAATGCCTGGGTACTATCCCCCATTCGGCAAAGAGATGCACAGGAGCTAGTGAAACTAGTTCATTCTAAAAAAAAAGCCTCAGTGAATGCAGATTTTGGAATGATTTTGTTGAAATTACCGGTCAAGATCCCCCCTTTCCTGATCATGCACAACTGTCCGTAAAGAATCCTGCGGACTGTTGTACCTACGCTTGCAGAATTTACGTTCAAAACTCCACCTGCTGCCAAAGTTCCTAGCAAAAGATTCAACACCAGTTATCAACAAATACGCTTGGCCAGTCACCCAACAAACAAACTCGATGGCTGCCACCCACTGCACTCTACACTTTTCAGGTGACTACCCCAAAAGAGACTACAAAAAAGAGACTACCACAAAAATCGTGGAGCAGAGATAGGCAGGTGGGGAATACTAACTCGTGATCAGGTCCGTACCTCCCCCGGCGAGCCAAGCGGTAACCTAAGAGAGAGGGAGGGGAGCCAAGAACACACTTTGAACAACAGCCGGAAGGAGTAACACTTGCACTGAAAGAAAGAATCCATGCAGTAGTTATCATCATTGGCATCAGCTTGTTTATGCCCACTACGAAAGCCTCTCCCATAAACATCCGACCGTTTCTATCTTGCACGACCTGAATCCATTTTTTGCCAGTACTAGCAGCAAAAAAGGAGCATGCAGTGAATAATGGGGAGTGTTCCTGTATATGAAGTTAAATACAGCAGAAAAAATAAGAGGGTGAAGTCTGTTTACTGCGTTTCTAGCCTGCAAACACTGGGTCAGCACATCGGCGCTAAGCTAGGTGGCCCTTTCAAGGCACAAAAAAAAGCCCTTTCTTTAGTGAACCAGGCATGAACAGGTTGGTTTCAAAGCAGGTGAGGTGGCATTAACAGTTGTTGAACATGCCATCATACTATCATTTCCTCGGCAAGTGCAGGTCACACAGATGGAGCAGGGAAAAAGAAAAATTCACGCATCTCCATGAAGTGAACCATGACGAGTGGGCGAAGCACTGGGGATCGTTCTTACCGTTCAATCACCCGTGACATTGCCCACTCGCGCATGCAAATGGGTGGCAATGCGGGTGTACAGTACATACAATTCCAATCCAATCCAATCCAATCCAATGCCCCTCACATATGCACAGCACAGCTCAGCTCTCTCCAGGAGTCGCGCGAAACTGCTCAACCTCTCTCTCTAAGCGTTTGTGAACCTTTTGTTCACAGATGCTTCGATTTACACGGTGCGGTGAGTCTCTCTCTCTCTCTCTCTCTCCCCCTCTCTAACCTTTTGTGAACGTTTTGTTCACGGATGTTTTGATTTACACGGTGCTGTGCGTCTCTCTCTCTCTCTAACCTTTTGTAAACCCTTCATTTAATTTTGTTCTTGTTAACCTTTTGTGAGCCTTTTGTTCACAGATGTTTCGATTTACACGGTGCTGTGCTGTGAGCACAGACGCCGGACAAGCCTCGGCCTTAAAGGCCAACTGCACTCAAAATTTCGACCCAACAAAATCACTGTTCCTGCATAATATGACTAAAAAGACCGCGATGTACAAAGTATGACGCCTAAAATGTGCGTAATTACGCCGCAAGCAACCAGCAAAAATCAACTATTTTGGAAACGAAACTGGGCAAAATGCGGCCATTACGGGCAGGCGGAAACGACGTATCAGCCGTCGGCGCGAGCGACCACACGGCCTGGCCTGATGGCGCGAGCTGTGCGGACCAGCCGACGCGGCCTGACGCGGCCGGCTCGGCCAGCCAGGAGGAGAGTGTGAGCTTGCGCGTGCGGGGGTGTGGGAGGCGCGTGGAAAAGCGAGGGCTTGTCCCGCAAGCACGACACTATTCGTGCGCCCGGACAGCAGCACACCGCGCAGGCATGATGTCGCAACGACACTCGAAAAGGAGAGAACCGTACGGCTAACGAAGCCTGTTCGGAGCCATGAAGGCCAGGCGTACCGGCGCGAAATAAGAGTTTCCTGGATTCTCCCGCTGCGAGGCAGGCCGATCGGCCTGGATGGCTGGCATGTCACTTCCGCTAAATGGCTGTTTGCGCGACACGCCGGCAGGTGCTTTGTCGTCTGCAAGGGCGTTATTTTGAGTGCCTGAAACTGAATAACCACGCATTGCACAGAGCTACCGGTCGCGTCACAGTAGTTCTCATGCTACCTACTACACATTTCGAAGGCATTTAGCCAGGGTGAAATTTGAGTGCAGTTGGCCTTTAAGGCGCTTCGCCCCTGAAAACCTAAACAGGAGACTCCTTCTGATGGTGCCAACAGAACAATCTTGCGAGGAGGAAGCAATATTACACACAAAACGACAATACAGGTTTGGTGCTTAGAAAGTTGGGATGTGTGAATCAGGTTTTAAACTTCCCTTTAACATCACAACGATTGAAAAAAGCAGGTACGTAGAACGAATTACCGCTCCACAAGCAACCCGCAAAGTGTCAACAAAGACATGGCTACAACTGGAGGCCCTGCCATAGTGGCAGAGCAGCCCAGACTTTTGCGCCAGGGTGTGGTTGGCGTTGGACTGGGTCAGGTCAGGTCAGGGTTAGGACATTTTGAAACCTTCAGAAAGCGCAGCACTGAAACAACGTGAGACAAAGAAAGGGAACACAGGATGTGTTCCCTTTCTTCGCGAGACACGTCCTGTGTTCCCTTTCTTCGTCTCGCGTTTTTTCAGTCTTGTGCTTTCTGAAGGTTTCAAAATGCTATTTCACCAACTAGCCCAACTCGCCATTCTGCTGCAGCATATCATCAGGATTAGGAGTTGGTTAGGCTAGGTTAGGTTACGTTAGACTTGGGTCGGGTTCACAATTTTCGCAAGGTGAAAAACGGACTTTACCGTCGTCGGAACTCTCCCTACGGTGTCTCGGGCGAGGTGAGCGTGACCTGTGGCCACTGTGGGGCCGTCGGCTATGCACTCTGGAAAATGACAAGGAAAGAGACGGTCAAACACAGGCACGGTCACCGAAGACGGTCGGTCTGGTGCCGAGACTGGGAATGCGAGAGCGGTCGCACAGCAGGGGGAGCTGTCGAGCCGCTCAAAAGTGTCTTACAAATCCCAACAGCGCTAGAACCGCTCGCTCGGGATGTTGCGTGAACCTGCAAAAAGGGCAGAGATCACCACAGCCAAAGACAGAAGAAAAAGAAGAAGAAGAAGCAGCCTTTGTATGAGAAACTAGCTAAACCGTAGTTACGTTGGCTATAAGCATTACCAAGCATTAAATGATATGCAAAGGGATGAAATCCTTGATGCAAATGGCATTTCATCCCGTTCCCTGCTTTTGTGAAAAGCTAGTTACAGTGTAGGCCATTTATAACGTAACCGCTTATAGTGCGGGACCAGATATAACTGGGGTTTTCTTGGCCACCCGTAGGCCTCCCACACAAGTCAATGCACAAGCTTACCGCTTATAGTGCGGTTTTTTGGTGGGTCCGCTGATTGGCGTAGCTTAGGCGTTGTTTTAGGGTTGCAAGAAAGAAAATAAGACGGAATCAGCCATTCCACGCAGAGCGCATTCCTTGCTACCCTCTAACTTTGACATAGAAAAGAAAAAAATAGGCACCCTTTAGTTCGTGTGTTCCGTTTGCACGCACATGATAGCCACAACTGTCCTTAGCGAGCCGATGTAAAGGTTGGCATTAAACCACCATCTCTCAAAAATTTGGTCCTAGTCCTGCCACATTGAAAAATTCTGCAAGAAGCAGCTCCCTAGCAATGCTGCAACAACGCAGCATCACTGGGGTACAGATAAAAAAAAATAAAGACCCGCTGAAAAATTCGCGGATAAATTACCAGGGGCCTAAATTCATAGTGGTTGTAATGCAGACCATTTCTTTGTGGATTTCATTAAAATAAATATGGAAACTGCCGCTTTCCGTATTCTTTATGTGGCTTTCTCCCAACGACACACGGTCCCACAGCTCGCTTCAACGAAAGTTGCACCAAACGTGACCGATTTAGCTAGTTTCTCATACTAGGGTTTTCTCCATTCAGTCTGAGCAGCTATTTTATTCTTTTGTAGCCTCGAAAAACGAATTATAAAGCTATAAAGGATTAGAGAACATATGTTGCTGCTCAGTATAGCTGACGCACTTTTCTGGTTAATGTTCAGGAGTTGCAAACGTGGTCTCTCAAATTTGTATTCGTACTTTCTGTAGCGGTGTTTTCGGTAGCCTAGTGACAAGGGGGGTTGAGATATGCAGCCAACTTTTGCCACAAGCGTGCTAAATCCGACTTATTGCTTTGAAATGCACAAAGATTCTAGGGGCAATGCTAGGGATAACTTGGCACAAGAGAGTACGTAAATGAACTGCCGAAAACGGCTTTGTTACTAAACTGTCGCACAATGTACCAAACCATGCTTAGCAACTAAAGTATTGCGGCTAGTTTGTGCCGCACTATGTACCTGTCACACAATGTAACTGTTGCACAATGTACCAAACCATGCTTAGCAGCTTAAGTATTGCGGCTAGTTTGTGTGTCCACTAAACTTCAACGTGGTTATTAAGGCAAAGAGGAAAGACAAGAAATGGTGTTCAACAGTGGCGTTTAGCATGGTAATGACTATAGCACACAAAAAATATACACCATACCAAGAGAGGGGACACGTACCCTTTCTTGGTATTGGGTTCGTTATTTGTGCACTATAGTCATGATCTTGTTCAACCCACCAGCCTAAACTTCAACCTTAGGAAGTTTGGTACACAACCAGTAGCCTGACTTTCTTGCTTAACCGTGACAACCTCGTCTTTATGAGCCCTATTCTTCCTCCCTGTCTTCTCGTTAATTCAGCCACATACATTAATCTCACTGCTGTAGACACAATTTTTTCGAAAGTTTGCTTGTCCTGTCCTACATTTTGTCTTCTGTCTCATCTGTTTATTTTTAGTTTTAACAGTTTCGTTTTTTCCACACAAAATACAGTAAAAGCTTGTTAATTTGAACTCGAAGGGGACCATAAAACTGTTCGAATTAAGCGGAGTTTGAATTAGCGGGCGGGCGCTAGAATCAGGTGCTACTACACGTTTGCTGCGCACGCCACATGACCGTATGCCCAGACCAGCGACCGTGGCTCAAAGAAAACTTGCAACAGCATGCGCCGGAGCACTGGCGCTGCCAGCGTATAACCCACTGCGGAAGCAAAATAACCCGTCGCAGCAGTGTAGCGTGTGCGCTACTCGGTTGTTTTTCATTTCTAGTAAGTTTGGTTTGTTTTGAATTTGCATCTCATTGTGATCACTCTGGGCCAACTTGTTCCGCGAAGAGCGATAGAAACCAGAGGATCCCAGTTTGAATAAACCGTTGTGGATACCAACGCGTTTGAATTACGAGTTTTTCCCCCATTGAAATACACAGGGCTGTGCCGGGACCAGGGCGTCAGTTCGAATTATACGCAAGTTCGAATTAACCGAGTTCGAATGAACGAGCTTTTACTGTATTAACGATGTTTGACTACACAAATTAAACGGTGATTTGCACCGGCATATACTTTCACGGCCTTTCTGTCACACACGAAAGCTAAACACAGATCATTGAGTCTCAAGGCACCCTGAAGTGCTTTAAGGGGCCACGCAGACGAAACACAAGTTTGGTTCATTCAAAAGATTGCCTCGTTAGAATCATACTGACACCACTTTTAACGTAAACTTTACTCAAATAGGCTATATAATTAAGAAAAAAGAGAAAAGCCACGTGACCCACTAGCTCATTTCCCACAACAGAACCTATGATGTCGTGTGCCCAGCTCTGCGATTGGCGGAGGCCGGCAAAAGCAAACGCAAATTATGCAGGGCTAACAAGCTAGCCGAACAAGCGATTTGCGCTTAAATGTAATGCATATTCATTTTACAGCAGCAAGAATGGTTGGGTAAACAATGAAAATTACAAACGAACACAAAGACACCGAAGCAGCTAGTGCGGCACTTTGCCAGCTGAAACTGCCTACACGCCGTCAGACGAGTTGGACTTGTCTGCCACAACGCTGACCAACTGACATAAGCGGCCCGTCCCCTTACATGACCATGTTTGCCGAGTCATAGCTTATGTTTTGAGCCGAAATTAGTGTGAACCCCAATAAAAAAACGGCAGGTATAAAAGTCTGCCCAGAAGCAAAGTGTGAACAGCAGTACTTCAGTGGTATTGCAGCGCCATCTATGAAAGTGGGCGATATACAAGATACCAAACGGCTGTCTGTGAGATGGTAGCAGCCCTGGTCGGCAGGCTATCTTTAGTTTTCAGGCCCTGCTCTGGGTACATCATTGTCAACGTCATGAAAACACACGATTTAGCGGGAGAGCTGGAGTTTTGGCTTAAAATGTGTAATTTCTCAGTGAAGATTTCATAAAACACAAAATATTTCGAATAAAACAAACTTGTATTTTGTCTGCATGAACCCCTTTGACCCTTCGCGGTCCAGACCTTGTACCCACTTTCCGGCCGTTCTGGTCTGCAAAGTGGGTTAAAATGTCCGGACCAGAACGGCCTTGTGAGAAAAACCGCGAAATTTAACGTTGAACATCTAAGTCGGGTGCACCCCGCAGCGGACCGCAAAGGTTATTGTACAAGCTGCAGATTTTACACCCGCTTCACCCCCCCGTGTTTTTTCAGCTGTCAGTACTGGAGGCCCAAACACACGCACGCGTGAAATCGATGTACGTGTGCAACGACGCACGCCTGCGGCGACATCCGCCGCTATCTTTACGCCGACCGACGACACCGGAGAGGGCGAGTAACATTTAGCGTAAACTCCCTTGCTCCCAAGTTGCCTGTTTCTTTGCGTTTTCTCCTGTTGTCTGCTCTCCATTTTTTACAAATTACTTTACTTAATTTTATCACATAATAGTTAAGTTGGCTTATTTACCAATTACTTTCGTGTCAAGCCCATTCTACATGGTACGCTTTTCGTCTGCGAATTCGGTGGAACGAACATTCGCACTTGCGAAGTTCGCAATGCCTGGAAATGTCGTCTACATGGCCTGCGAACGTCACGGTCTTCGCATTTGAAAGGCACATTGTTTGCAGACCGAATTAAGTCTGTCGCGAGCAAAGCTTGTTCCGATTAAAAAAAAAAGGTTTTATTTTACTTTCTGGGCAATTTCTTTCACACCATTATACAATAAATATGAGTTTATCTGCGGTTTCATACAACAATCGCCAGTTATTTATCAATATACGCACACATAGCAGAGAAGACAACAAACACAGCAGGCAACCCTGGGTTCGCTTGGTGTGCGCACCTAGCACACCTCTGTTTACCTCGGTCGGTTCTTCTCGGGTTCTTCTGTACTTGTTCCCTGCTGTGATGTCCGCCACTTGAGCGAATACTGATTAAGCATTCGATGAAAACGGCGTGCGACATCGTGTGTGTTGTGAACGCGCGTGCGTTTGTTTCGGTGCACCCACGCTTACGCTGCGCGTATACAAGCAACGCCATCTGGTTGCCAAGTGTGCAGATGATGATGCCATGATGTTATGGTACAGCCACCACAGTGATGTTCACCTGGCTGTGTCCCTATTGGCTGCAGGTCCGGCCCCTCTGCGCCATACGAGTCACATGAGCGGTGTTCGCGGGGGATGCGCGACCGTTCCAAACATTTGGCATTTTGCCACAGCAACGAAAAAAGGTCATTTTGCCGCTGTGAATTCGCAGGAAAAATCGCACCATGTAGAACGGGCTTCATGTGACCTGACCGCCAGATAACATCACCGGCAGAGTTCGATGTCAACACTGTGCGCCCGAAAGTTTGCATCGATGTCTGGCTGGCTCTGACTTGGGCGTAAGAGGTGCATGCGTAGCAATGTGTTCGGCGTACGCCGTAGTATGCTGGCTCCTTACGCACTTACGCTGGTCTGCGTCGTTGCACGAGTCATCAGTTATACGCGTACATGTGGTTGGGCCTTCACAGGTACTACATAGTTTAGGCTACATTATTCAGATAGCACTAATTTTTCCTAACAGACACTACACGTTTTAAACCGTGTTATTCAAATAGCAGAAAGTTTCTCGCATGCGTTCAAACCTACGTCAGAGCAAAGGGTGTCCAGAAACATTTACCAGGCAAGGACGCATACGCATAAAAAAGGCAACGAAACAAAGAGTTCAAGTAAGCGAAGCAAGGCAGAGAGAGTACTCACGCGTACTGCAAAAAACAAACTGCGCAAAGTTCCGCAGATTCGGGGCGTCTCACCCACGCGCACACACCTCGACAGAGAACAGTCCCATAGTGGGTGCTCTAAACAGTTCCAACCAAGGGCGGCACACACAGGAAAAGGGAGGGCCTCTCCCTTTTTTTCCCAGCCTCCCAACCCAAAGGAGGTGCGGATCAACTATGGACGTCCCCTTTGAGAACAAAAAAAGTTCAACACGCGCTTGCCCGCCTCCGTTTTCCACAAATGCTGCACCGGATGGCATTCTTGCATCTTGCTACTCGCAACTTAGAACTCCCACCTCCCCCCAGAAACACAAAACAGTTCTCCTTAAGTCCCAGATTTGAGCGCATTTCACCAGCACGAGAACACACAATGGCCCCGGTAATCCCTTCGCTGATGCGCACACCGCGGAAGTCCGGAAATAGAGCTGCTCCAATCTTTGCTCGATGTGGAGCCACACGATGTTGAGAGTCCATGCACCACACCCCACCACCCCCGCCCCGCACGCACTGCCATCCCGCCTCGCCGCGCTGCTCTGAAGACCGCACTGGTCGCTGGTAAAGAGTCCCAGCAGCTTGGGCGAGGGCTTGTGCCAATCCGCTCGCTGCCCCTACAGTCCAGGCTATGCAGGCAGAGCAACACACCAGCTCTTTAAAGGAGAGGAAGAGAAAAAGGAGCAAACAGTGATCCTCGTACTAGCCACTACAAAATGTCCCACGCTACCCTCGTCGTTCCAGTTTAGCTAACCTTACACAATGCAGTGTCGCATTTAAGCTTACGACAGCCGATACTGTGACAGTTGGCCATAGGAATCCCTAAGCGACACTTCCTTGTTTGTTGCTTTCAAAACACACAGTTATAACCTGGATCTAGCACGAAACAGCCTGCACTAGGAGGCCAACAGCTTGTTTACAGATGTCCTAAGCTCCCACTGCTCCCGACGTTACTCTCCGAGACTTTTCCATGCCGATCCCTTCCAGGCTAAGTATCCAACAACAGGGCCTCTCGCTCCTCCGTGGCCACGTAGCTCCAACCTTTGGGCCGGGTCTCAGACCTTGAAGGTTGCCCCCGTCGTCGCACACCCCTCCCTCTCACCGGGGCCTCTCGTTTCCCCCCGCGCAAGCCACTCGAGGCTTCGGCAAACACGCGCACAGCAGCCACCGTAGTCCGGCTTTCTCCGCTCAGCCGCCCTCCACCGCAGCAGTCCCACCGCAGCAGGGGAGGCCACCACACAGCACAGTCCGGCGCAGCAACAAGCAGCGTCCGGGCGGTGGGCCTAACCTCTCCGGACGCAAGTGGGCCTCTTCCCTTCCTCCTCTTGCTCCTCCCCCTCTTCCCCCGCTGGAGCGGTGGTGGTGGCGACGCGCAGGGGACACCGAGCGAAGGGACGGAGAGCGGCGGCGGTGGTGGGTGGAGTGGGCGCGGTGCGACGAGCGGCTGCTACGGTGCAGGATGCCGCGCAGGTCGATCAGCTCGTCAGGTGGAAACAACCGGCACAGCTGTTCCGCCACCTGGGGCTCAATCTCCTGTGGGAGGGAGAATCGGGAAGGAAGAAACAACCGCAGGGTCAGCACGCATGCACCCCGTACAGAATGAAGAATAAGAGCAGTTGGAAACGAGGACACGAAAAATGGCATGCACCGAGCGGCTAACGGACTTGCCACGAGATTCTTGAACAATCGGCGCGGAACAACCTTTGCTCGTGACATAGCACTGAATCTCGCGCATCTTGCCACTGATTACGAAGTGGCCTACATCTTGGTGCTGGAAACAGTAGAGGATATTTGTCACGGAATTTGGCGGTGGGATGACGATGCTCCTCCCAACGATCCTCCCTCCCTGTGGTGATGAGGGTAGATGAAGTGCCACTCTTTTCCCCAAGCAGTATGACCAGTCCCACTTATAACAATAGTATGGAGGATGAATCCTTCACAACATAGAACGGTACTTCCTTACTGGAACACGACAAATGCCTCCAGCATGATGAATTCCTTAATTAAGGGCCTGCTGGTATTTTGTTACTTTGCAGGGACGGAGCCCCTCACCCCACAGCTTACCTTAGTAGTCGTGGGCTGTACAGTGTTGTCGAACACAATCGAACCAATTTCGTGCCAAAGAAAAGCGAGTCCATAAAAAACAAGCCAGCACAGTACGTTTCTCCTTTCTCACATTTACAATTCCGACTCACAGATCGCATAGATGTCACGTTCTTCTGACTACCTTGGTTAAAAAAAAAGCACAAACAAACAAAGTCGAACCAGCATTTGGCTAGTGAAATTTCGTCAGCAGGGCAATGAGAGCAGTTTGGGAAACTGGCAGGCACAATAGAATCTGTGCTCACCTGTCCATCGCGGCCAATCTTGACCTGCTTGCCGTCGTTCCACGGGTTGTACAGGTGGGCCGTCTGCGTGAACGGAAGCTCATGCCTCCAAAAAGAGAGGGAGAGAGGCAGTCAGCAATCCACATGCACGGAGGCATAACACAGGGTGTACAACAGCTGTGGAAAGCATCCTGGCAATAGACTGACATTACTGCTTTCCCGGAAGGAAGCTCCCTAAACCATGTCCATGTGCCTGGACTTGCCTTGAAATTTCCCCCTTTCAGATCACGACACAACTAGTAGTACTAGCGGTAACTCTTGAGAAGGATTCCTCAGAGGTCCTCATTAAAACTAAATTCCTCTCCTAGTGTCTAGTCAAAAAACTACGGACAGCAATGAAGCATGGTGGACCCCCATTTGATCTACCCACACACGCACACAATTAGCATTTAAAATCTGTGCCCTCACAGAATCCCCATCGAGAAAAAAATTAAAGCCATTCCACTCAATGTGAAAGCTGTCGGAAGAGCAGAGCAGCGATTCGCCATAATGGGCTGCAGCACCGTTATCCACTCACTGCTGCCACCCACAGCATTTCGAACTTCCCGCCTTCGCAGTGCTCGCACACCCCCTGCCTGAAACTGTGCCAGCGGGAGTTCTGTTCTTTTTGTGCTTGCTTTTCCTCCCGCAGGTGCCGGCATTGCACTCCCACTTTTTTTTTACTTACTATCGTAAAAACCAACCCAACGAGCGTTCCTAACTAAACGAACGCAGGTGCTGCCAGTTAGTTACGTATATTTTACCTCAAATGTACCTGCAGTTTTCTTTGAGCTAAACAACGGGCGCCAGCAGTTCACGAGTTTCAAACAGTTAGAGGACTATTTAAACCGCTTGGTTTTCGAAGCCTCTGCGGAATGCCCTACGCCGGTACGCCGGACTCTACTCGGGTCCGTTATCTCGCTGCACCACCCGATTCTGGCAGTCGCCCGACATCGACCGTTACAGCGAGCCACGACGACAAAGGCAAGCCCCTAAAGTGCTCTGCCTTTAAAATTCACTCAGCAATGTTCCAGCCATGCTGTGGGTCAAATTGGGTGCGCTGATTTGCATTTACTTCCCTTTGACGCAAGCTACGACGCAACAGCGAACCTTGCCAGTGGTAACCGAGTCCAGGGGCAGTGGTCCTCCCTCACCTGCAGATCCAGTCCACCTGGAAGACCCCACCCAGGGCCCTGGCACTCAGGCCCGGTGGAAGCACCCACTGGATTGGAGGGCAGCTGTGGCTGGACTCCGACGCCAGCCGAGCAAAGCCTGCACGGAGGGAGCACCTCCCTAAGTTTCCCCGTGCAAATACGGCAGCAAGAAAGCAGTCGGTCGTACTATACGGTAGCACTGGCTCAGAGGACCACGGACTTCCTTCCAAGCCGTGCAGGCCAACCCTTCTCAGCACAAGACCTCTCTTTCTCCTCCGTCCTCCTCTTAAGGGGGAACACTGGTCTTCAGGACCGAAAATTTGCCAAAAAATAAATTCTCTGTATTAATTTTATTTGCAGTCTTCAGGTCCCAAAGAATGTACCTGCAAAATATCATAGCTGTATCATAAGTATTCACAAAGCTGTCGAACTTTCAAGTCACCTAAATGACCATTTTTGCCTATGCTTGCAAACTTCGTGCCCTGTTTTCTCAGAACCAATTTGTTTCCCACATGGTCAGCTGTTGGGTACAATGTCTTGGGGTGTACTGGTCCGATTTACATCATTTTTGCTGCGTTCGAAAGCTTATGAACTGAACAGTGCAATAAAGCCACAAAAGTACAGAATTTCTTTTTGCTGGCACAAGATTTTATGCAGTTAGCTTTACAAAAACATTGTGAATTGATGACCCGACATTTACGAATTTTACCGCGTTTGCAGTAAGAATGCTAAAATTACTGCTGTGGTATAGTTGCACTCCCTGGCCCTTCTAGAGCACAAAGGTATAAAAGCTATTTGAGTACTTCACAGGTAGATACCACTAATGAAAAAATTGCCCGAAACGGAGTGGCATAACATGTTGCACAACTCTAAACTTACACCGCATAGACGAAAACTGACTGCATATTCGTGCTCAGGATGTTGAAACACACTCAATGTGTAAATCTCAAGCACATAGGTTAAAAAATAACAAAAATGTCCTCAAGACCAGTGTACCCCCTTAACCACGCACAACGCAAATGCCTAATCTCGCCTTCCAGCCCACCCTGGAGTCGGACACTTTTAAAGTGCACAGTCAGAGCTTGGAAGCCATTGATATGGAGGTGAACTGCACGCACTCTGTTCTCAATTCAGCAAACGAGAGCCGAGATCACATCTTCAGCATGCACATGCTACTGCATTTAAATTACGTGGGGGTTCGTCAGGGTGAGTGACCAACATCACAAAACACAACAGAGCCAATACAGGTACGAGTCAATCCAAATGCTGGATTAACGAAGCTGGAAACCCGTGACAAAGTCCCCGTCACAGCTTTTGCAAGACGCTCGACGTGGCGACGAAAACTACGACCAACTAGTGCACGGTTCTTAATTTGAACTTTAAAATGGAAGCCTGAACCCTTAGCACAAAGCGATTGTCACACCAAAGCACAGAACAAGAAATTGTTTATTTAAACATTCTGTCATCGCTTTTCACAGTGGTAGTGGCAGTCATCCTCACGCATGACTGGAGAGCCCGGATCGTTTTGTCCGCACGCCTTCACATTTCTCCCAAAGTGGAATGAGTCAGTACACGCTACAACCGGCGGCAACTGGCTCTGTGAACTGGGAGTCTATAGCGAGTGTCTTGTGCTCTCCTTTTGAGGCACGAACGCACGTGAACTGTTTTCTTAATATTTTATGCGGGACACATGCAAGCCTGGATGACACCGGACGCTCCACGCGAGGCGCGTGCTTACACATGTGGTAAACGGGGGGAGTAACTATGACCCACAAATTTTTGTAGACGTTGCACACATTACGGCCAGCGCCAACAGCTGCACGGTTAAAAAACTACCGGTGATCCTTATTCGTCATTCTGAAACGGCTGTGTCTGCTCAGCAAAGAAAAATGCGTATTTATCTGGTGCAAATCCGTGTTTCACCGGTCAATTAGAACCAAGCCACCCAGACTAAGAGGTTGAATTTCACCAAAACTTTTAAGGAAGCATCACTGGTAGCTCTAATACTAGCCAGACAGACTAATGCTTATGACTGCCCTCTCATTTTTTCTCCACCATTTTTCGTGCACCTTTGCCGGTCGAAGCATGCTGTGCCACGCCAATTGCGCTAGCTTTAAAAAGCATTTCTAGATGGTTTCAGAAGTCTCAAAGGTTGACTATAAAGCTATGCCACTCTAATTACCAAAACCACGCGTCATGCGAGTCATGCATGCAGAACATGCTGGGTGGGGGGATCTCCAAAATCACTTCCCATCATTTTACGGGGAATGAACGCTGGTTACAAAACTGGGTTCACTAACAAATGTGAAATCAAATGTGGAGCGGTCGCTGTTGGAGCAGCAAATTATTTTCAAGCAGCGTAGGCATGACTGTCAGAGTCGTATGCTAGCACAGCACTGCCCACTAGATTTTGTTTAGTGCACCAGATTTGGTGGCATGCTTTTTTTTTTTTTTTTGCTGTTTCACTAGGCCTTTTGTTTAAGCGTAACTTCGTTTCACTTGACACAGATATTATGTCTCCGTGTAGGACGTTGTTTCTACATGAGGATTTGGTTTTCCAATCTGGCTCGACCAATGGAATTCACCTCCAGAACTATGCTCGATAGATGACCCAGAAATCAAGACGTGGCAAGGAAGGTTAAGTTGTGCGATGTAGAACAAGCCACCCACCTTGGAACTTGCCGCTTTCCTTCACAGAGTAGATGAGAATGACATTTTTGCACTCCTGTCGAGAGGGAGTGAAAAAAAAAAAAAAAAAAAAAAAAAAAAAAGGCACGTCAGCGTGAAGAACACAAGAAAGCAAAGACATTGCGCGAAACACGAGCACGTAGGCTAGACAGGACAGGACAGGACAAGCACTTGTCCTGTCCCCCCTCTTGTTTATCTTCATCCTTGTCTTTTGCGTGGCATTCACGTCTTCATCTGCCACGATTCAACTAGCCAGCAGTCCTATAAAGTTGCGACAAAGCAGTCACCAAACGATACCACAGCCAAGCTACTCACCTTGAAGGCCTGGTTAAACTTGGCTTCATTCTGGAATGGGGTCGACCACACACCCTGAGGAAGGAAGACAGCGTGCAAAAAAACTTAAAACGTGCTCCAGTGGATGCCTGTGTCTTCCTTGATTACTATGTGCTGGGGCTGCAATCATGCCTCCCACAAGAATAAACAGAGGTCACCCTCTTCAGTCAATCACCTTGGCCTTCGACAGCGCAACGTTCTCGTGGTTGTTGCTCTTGACGAGGAAGAAACGGGCATTGCGGAAGAAATACTTCATCAGGTGCCCGTCCGCGTGCTCGGAGCGTTCTGGAAAAGACAAACATGCATCCAAGGAAAACGTAAATACGACTTCTGCTGCTAGCATATTTGGAGTCACTGAACTAGCAGTACTGTAGCCATTTCTTGGCTGAACTAGATGCAGCAAAATTTTGTTTGAACAAAGTTGAAGTGGGAGCCAAAATTACTTTTTTTTAACCATTCGCCATATACAGCCAGTATTGTAAATGAAAACTACAATAACCTTTGTATGTTTATTAGACTTATAACGTATTTTATTTAAACGAGGTTTAGTAGCCGTATTTTGATATTGAAGTGCTGGCAAATTTTGTGCACTAGAACGTTAATAAAAAAAAAAAAAAAGGATAGTGCAGCGCCTGGCACCAGACTCTGGCTGAATTCCCCGTTCAAACATCAGCTCAGCTGTTTAATTTGAGTAATGCTAACAACAGCTGCATTCCTAGGCAACGTAGATCTTTAGAGCAATGGAAGGGGAAACCAAACAGCACTTGAGATAATGAAGTATGTTAATTACGGTTATTGTTGTCCTCGTGCAAAAATAACACTGCCAAGCACCTACTGCTTACCTTCTTCTGTGTGTGAGAGAAGTGAGAGAGAGAGAGAGAGAGAGAGAGAGAGAGAGAGAGAGAGAGAGAGAGAGAGAGAGAGAGAGAGAGAGAGAGAGAGAGAGAGAGAGAGAGAGAGAGAGAGAGAGAGAGAGAGAGAACGAGTTAGGAACAACTTATGGACTGCTTGTTTGGATGACGCAAGAAGTAATTTGCTCTGGCCTATACAGCATGTGTCTGGCTGGAAGCTTTTTGCATTGCAAGGCAAGACAGGCATTGGACAAAGAAGGCAGCAGTGATAACTTTTTCTCTCGCCAAGATGTGGCACTGAGATAAGATCACATACAACGTGGTTTTAGTAAAACAGACTGAAGCAACCACGCCTCAGGCGTACTTCACTGCAAGTTCTGATAAGTCTATAAGTTCCGATTGCAAGCTTCAAGCTTGCAAATCCCTTAACAAAAGTAGAGGTCCCTGAATCTAGGGAAAACTACACTAGGTAGCGTGACTGAGATTCATGCAAATGTACAAACACATTGCTTGCGTACTTACGCCAAATACTAAAATGATGAACAAACTTTTTGAGCATCACGTGCTCAAAGTAATAGAAAGAACGACGCTCTAAAAAAAAAAAAAAAAGGCAGACATTTACAGATTGAGCGAGTGCAACAGTTTTGGGTGCACTCTGTTTGTACTGGTTCATATCATATCATATCATATCATATCATATTCATATCACTTTGAGCAAGAAAGCAAATACCAAACATGAATAATTTTAAAAAATTACCAAAACGCAGGCAACAACCGCCGCAAAATATTTTTATCACTCTTGATATTACGTTCGAAGCAGCCAGCTCATATCTGAAAAGTTGCTCATTCGATACAGCTCAGTAACTCCTAACCTGATGCTTAATTAACAAAGTAATGCTAAGCTGAGGCAAAGCCAGCTCATAAGACTCGCAGAAAGTCGGCTCAGTGTTGTATACATAGTGAAAACGTACAACACTGCCCGCACACCTGATGTGACCAGAGAAAATCCAGTCTAGAGAGGTTTTTGCAGTGCATCAACTTACCGCGCCTCCCGACAGATGAAGAGACCCGCGGCCGCTTTGGCGTCCCTGCAAAACGCACCAGGCAAGCCGTTTTCAGTCAGATCTTCAAAGTTCAAGGCAACCTAATATCTCCATGTGCAAGACTATGTCAGGACCACCAGTTACGACGCTTTACTCACACGACTACGCTGCACAAATGCAAAAGGCTTCATGCTCACAGGCAACCGAGATCAGAGATTGAAATTCCACGTTCACATGATCGTGAACCACTTGAGCTATAAGATAAGCCATAATAGAGAGCAGGCGCGTGCGCACACACACACACACACACACACCAGAGCTCTTCAATGTAGGCAGTTGCGAAACTCCGCATCAAAAAACGGTCCGTGCCTGGATCGTGCGTACCATGGCGCCACTGCGGCCGCCGCATGCACTATCCAAAAAACAAAAGAATTATTCAAACTGACAATTTAAGGTTAAATTTTGTTTTAAAGTGCATAATTCTTTATTTTTGTGCTTTCTTAAGTTATTCATTGCTATCTTAACTCCGGTTTTTAGGTGGTGATTGTTTCTGCGCCCGCGCATCTGCCTCGACGCTTGTGCGGGCACTCCGGCACAACATAGGTCCGAACTGAAGTACCAAATTCGGAGTTATCCTTTGACCTACAGCTCATTGTATGCCAAAAAATAATCCAGTAGCCGATCAAGCGGCTCTAAATAATCAGTTTCAGGTGGCATAAAGCCGTCGAAGCGACTTAATTTTTTTGTGGCCAGAAGACCGAAGAGGACGCGCAGCAGACGACAGTGCGGAAGCGACGGTTGACCCCATGGTCGCATTTCTGTTTACTACTTTTGCTCCGTATGCATATAAAACACTTGCATAGTTCAACACATTGGGCTCCTTTGGCATAACAAATTTACGTAAGCAGTCAAATACCATTTTTCGTCCAGGTCATCGAGCGGCGAAGCAAGTTGTATAGTTTGTTTTGTCACCAAAAGATGGTGCCACTGTAAAACAAGATCCAAAGCAGTGGACCAATCTCAGGGCCACTTTTTGATACGTGGGGCCTATGGGGAGTTTCGCAACTCCTCTATCCAGTAACTCTGCACACACACAGGGTGTTTCACCAACTTTAGGCAGAGTTTAAAAATATTTCTGTGCACTCTAAAATGATGCAACAACAGAATGCATGTATGTAGTTCAAGTTGCTTTTTTGTATGTTGCTTAATTGGATAATTACAGTAAAATATCGATGATACGAATGCGGGACCGCGACAAATATTCGTATCATCTGAAATTCGTATGAACCAACAGACCAAAAAATTGAGCACTAAAAAAAGTTTTCGTTTATATTTCTTTTCTTACTTCTCGTGAAGAAATCCATGACGTTTATCTGGTTTTTTTTTTTAACCTCCATGTCGCTGAGCGGTCCTTTCTGGACTTTCGTCTCCTCGCATGGCGGTGCCCAAGCTCACTACAGGAGCATTTCAGCACGAGATTCGTGTGCGTCAGCGTTGCGCGTGCGATATTTTCACGCCCGCGTCGGTGATTCCGCGCCCGCACCAATGGGAAGGTGTGCGCCCAATGGCGGCAGTTTCGAAGCGCTCGTGACAGCCGGCTGGCTCCGCTGGAGATGTTTAGGCTTAGCACCCCGGCAGATATTTCATGGGTGCTTTAACTAGCGACGCGGATGATGTTCTATAGCATTGTTTTTGCCAGCATTATTAGCTCATTTACCGCACAAGAAACTTCGTGAATGCTTTGAGTGGCATTTAAAAGCGCGGTTAGAAGCGGTCGCTCCAGCGCCCCGCAACACTTTGCGACCGAAGCCGCTGCCATGTTGCCGCGGCCGGCAGCGTCCCGCGCAGCGTGTGGGTGGTTTCGCAGCGGCGCCAGCGCGCCTGCGGAGTATGTGCGCGTTTCGCGAGCAGAAAACAACAACCCGGCCGTTTCTGGAGAAACAGTGACAAAGAGGGGCGCGAGTGCTCGTACGTCGCCGTCGCTTGCTTGGTCGGCAGTCGGGCGCCTCGCCGGCTCGTTCCTATCATCTGCCGGGCCGCGCAGGTCTGTTCGTAACAGCCGAAATTTTTCCCATTGTAAACAATGCAATTTCGCCGGGACTTATTAGAAATTCGTATCATACCGAAATTCGTATCACTCAGAATCGTATCATCGAGATTCCACTGTAGTCAATTTTAATTAGCCAACTTTCGAACCAATGAAGCTAGGCCAAAAATCCCAATTAGAAAGTTGCAGAGTGGTATTCAAAACCTCAGAATAAACACTTTCTGTCGTTCTATCCATTCGGTATTAGTGCTTTAAAGTGTACCGAAGATCCCCGCGAAATAAAAAAAAAAATACCACGTGACATGCGGGCTCGCGCGTCTTGATTGCAGTGCTCCCAAACGTTATAAATGAAAACGCAGCAACCCACTTGACTTCCGATACAGCGCTCGGAATATTGTTTTTTTTTTTCCAACAACTTTCACAAAGTGTTGGTCGCCTCAGATGACAAGTATTTTTATACGAAACTTTGCAATGGTCTTTGATGGGAAAACTTTAGAAACACGCATAATACAGTTAAACCCGGATATAACGAAGTAAACGAAAGTTCGCATTTTTTCGTTACATCCAGGTTTTCGTTACCAGCAGGTTTAGAGTTAAAGCTCGCACGAATGAAGCAGAAACGAAACCAAAATGCTAGACGTCAGTGATGCTGAACTCACCCTTGTTAAAGGATGCATTTCACACTGAAAAACTGCTACTACACGGCCCCCGAATTCGCAAACGTAACAAAGTATCGCTTTTGCTTCTCGATACTTTTTGGTGCCTTAACGCGTTTCGAGAACCTAACTTATGCTGAAAGGGTGCCTTTTCGCGAACTTGATGCTTCTTTCTGCACTCAAAACTGTTGGAATTAAAATTGCGAGCTTGTCTTGAAAAGACAAAAGATATCAGTTCAGACGACACGGCGACAGGCAGCCAAGCACGTAGCTGACACCGCACTCACACGTGGAAAACACACGGGAGATTGCGGTGCAGGCGAAATTCACTAAATTAGTGCATTTAACGAGCCGATTATTCAGGAAAAGGCCAAAAAAACATTTGACTCATCAGCGTAGCGAATTTGTCACATTCAGGTTAACCGTCCCAACTCCTTCGTTGCATAGAGGTCGCAAACACATGGACTTCAATGAAGGTGGAAATGGGGAAATGGAAAACTTCATAAATCCAGGAATTCATCACACAGAGGTTTGTTACATCAAGGTTTAACTGTATAACGTGTGCAACCCACCAATGTGAGTTTCGACAAACTATTTCTGGGATATTGTTTGACGTGTGTTTATTTCAGACTGATTGGTAAATTAATCAACGAAACCGTTAAAAACAGCGTCGCCTTGTAGGTGCCGCAAAATTATGTTGTAGAGTACAGTCTACGCTCGTTACAGCGGATCTGGCAACAACGGACTTTTGGTTACAACAGACCATTTCTGTTGGTTTGTCCGGTCCCCATGCATTTTAAATGGAGTCCACTCTGCTCACAACGGACCCGGCTAGAGCAGTCTATCGGCTACAACAGACTTAATTTTAGGCGAAAATTGTTTCGACTGAACGTTTATAGCGGACTTCCGCGGGGCCGGCACCTGATGTGCTTTTTCTTTGTTTATTTTGGCAAGAAAACTATTATGTCTGGCAATGTTGCTGGCAGCCTGGTCGTTGGCGCAGCCAAGCCAAGCCAGTGCCAGTGGCTTTTTTTTTTTTGTGCGACCAGCGGCATGAGTGACAGGGTAGCTGATTTCACTGTCGGATAAATTAAGCGTAATTAACGGTGTTTAACATGGGGAAAAACAGGCTGACATCGCCAGAAGTACAGGCCTGTCTAAGCAGAGTGTCCGCTCTACCGTCAAGAACAAGGCCGCTGCCGATAAACGTGACTCCGGTGAGATTGAAAACAGGGCTATCGAATACTCGAAGTGGTGCACTCGGAGGCGCGTCTGCCCTCGTCAGTTTTTTTATGTAATAAAAAACTCGGGTCCAGTGAAGTTCGGCTTTTATTATTCCCACACATGCACCTTTCTTGTTCCGTTCGGTGAAAAAGGTAAGAAATGCCTCAAGTAGGGGTTGTTCCCCATCCATTGTGTGCAATCTGCCGGTAACCGTGCGCAGTCCAACTGGTCGATTTTACAGCCGTCATCCGTCATCAGATTATTTTATTACAGCTGTTTCAATGACCAGAATAAAATTGCCAAAAATGTGGGAGCTACATTGAGGGAACGTCAGGCAGCGATCTGATTTGTTTGACGAACGGTTTTGGGACAACCTGCCTCGTCATGAGGGGAATTAAAAGAGCCTAGCTAATGTTGATGGGCACGACTGATGTTTTATAGCTGGTTTATAATTGCGCCTAGTTATATTCTTGCTTTATTTGCTCAGCTTATCTTGCGGCTTTACGCGCTTGACCGCACGCGCTAGGCCTTTTCGAAGTGCCGGTGCTAAGCTTTGGAAACGGTGTTTACGCTATTCTTTGCACTCGCGCGAACACTGTGCAGAAGTGCTGCAGGCGTGTAGAAAGAACAAAGTGTATGTACTGTGCATGCAATATCGGTCAAAGTACCCACTGTAGAGCTCATACCCCCCCGCTGGATACTGCATACTTCGGCTATAGCGGACGTTTTTTTTCGGATTCAGAGGGTTCGTTGTAACGGGCGTAGACTGTAATCACTTTTCCCCACTGAAAATGACGTGAGTGACAAAATCTGTTTTCCAGACTGTTTTGGAGCAGCTTGGCGCAGGGAAACGGATTTGTATCAAAACTGTTCAACATCCCCCCCCCCCCCCCCTCCCAAAATCATTGTTGGCACCGCTTCAAGTTTTGTAAGCCACCTTATGCCCACCTGCCCACTCATCTATATTGTCGAAAGAAGCTAAAGTAGTGAGAAGGAAAATAGACGTACTCTCCACACTCCTGTTCTTGCGGTCATAGACGATCGGGGAGTGGCGCCTCTTGCGCGAGACGTGGTGCCTGGGTGAACCTGTGGAGTGAACACCACAAGTTAAGGTTAATTTAGACGCTCCAGACTCCATGACCAGACAATGAACAATGCACTGCTTTGCTCTAAATTATGCAAGGCGTTATGGTTATTTATTTTTTACGATATGTTGAGGATCTGTCTACCAACCAGCCCTGCTCTGCAGGCTGAGGCATTCTGTAATGAGTGCAAATAGTTGCAAGAAGAGCTGGATCGCAAGCCATACCATTAGGGAAATTTATGTTAAGAGATGTTTTCTAGTAAGTTTGGAAGAAGCGCCTTCACAACCTAGCACCTCCAGAAAGTGTCCCCTGGTCATGGGTGTTTCATGAACGCACTTGCTCAGTGTTGCCTGCAAAAGCAACGTAGGTGCATGGCAGACGCAGAGTAAACAAGTGCCATGACGAAGCTCTGAACGTAGGACAAAGATGCACACACAGGTATAGCAACTTCACTAGGTAGCCTAGCATTGCATTCAGCACCACTAGGCCTTTCCAATTCCTGCATGTATCAATTTCAAGGTTTACTGTTTTTGTCATTTGTTTCCTAACCTGTAACACTCGCTTCTTTTTTCCCTTTACCAAGTAGCTTCCTTGCCGTCATCGAATTCTGCATGCATTGTCCTTTCCTGCAAACAGGACTTGCTGGTCAGCTCTGCTTTGCTTTTGTCACCCCCGGGATCATTTACGAAAATCCACGGCTTGCCAGCCACTCCGTCGTTGACAAAGCACCGACTGCTTAGTTCATCCCCCACACACCAAAAAAGCTCACCTGGTTCAGACACCCCCGACGACGATCCCGTGTACGAAGGCGACCTTGAACGCGACCTTGACCGTGACCTGGAACTGCTGGAGTCGAAACTGCACGAGCAGCTCTCGTGACTCGAGGAAGACCCCTCGCTCCGGGAGTTGTACTCCGGCTTCCCCGTCCCGTTCCCGCCCGCGACACCACCGGCCACGTGACTTGGGCCACCCGCGACGAAGCCGGCGCCGCCTTGCACGGAGCGAAGAGAGGACGGCGCCGGAGGGACGATGGGCAGCTCCTCCGCGACCTGCAGCTCTTCCGCCGTGGGTGTCACGTGCAGTCTGTCGGGGTCGTCGTCTGGCAGTGGCTGCACCTTGTTCGGGGTCGCCGCGACGACAGGCAAGACTGGCACTGGCCTGGGGGCTGTCGGAAGGGGGCCAGGCAGGGTTTGTATCCGATACGTTCAAACTACTCGTTCTTCTGCAGCCAACAAGAGTCGTTACTAACAAAACAAGGAATGGAAATGATATTGTCACCCGCAGGACGACCTCCATCCGGTTCTTTTCCCATTTACCAAAAAAAGAAAGGTGTCCAGGTTTGTAGAGAACAAGTAGACGAATAAACAAGAAAATAATACTGTCATTATCAACAACACAGCAGTAACAACTGTACAATACAGTCAAACCTTGATGTAACAAAGTTGGAAATATTCACATTTTGCTTCCTTGCATTTTGCTACATTGAAATTCACGGTTATAATGAAGCAGTTCTGCAAACGAAAACACGGCGTGCATAGACAGCTGGCGCACTGTTTGTTCCTGTCGGGGCTTACTCATCCATGTGGGCATAAGTGTGAAAGTGCTTCTCCAAGCAAAAACGCGCCTCGCGAGCCCCAGGCACGCCGACGCAACCGCGGAGACCGCCCGCACAATGCGGGTAGCTCCAGTGACTGCTGAACTGCAACACGAGGGGCAAACGAAGTTGTTCATGTAGGAAAAAAGCTGATCATGTGGGCGATATTTTCGCTGTAACACATCAAACGTGCCACTTACGAAAGCACCCCTCAAATATCCTCTGCGGTGCTACGCCTAATAATCTCTGGTGGGGCCAGCCGGCATCTCCGAGCGCTTCGAATGATTGATTGATTGCGGGGTTTAACGCGCTGACGCAACGCAGGCGATGAGGCGGGCCGTAGTGGAGGGCTCCGGATTAATTTTGACCACCTGGGGATCTTTAACGTGCGCCGAAATCTCGTACACACGGGCGTTTTTGCTTTTCGCCTCCATCAGAAAAGCGGCCGCCGCGGCCGGGAATCGAACCCGCGACCTCCGAGCGCTTCGAAGCTCCCGCCATAGGGTGCGTGCCTCCTCAATGGTAAAAGTGTTCAGGCTCGTCCCGGTGCAGCGCGTGGCACGAGCCGCTTTCTGGCTGAGGCAGTAGACACTGGTGGCGCAAAATCGTGGACGCAGGTGTGAAAAAAACATGCACGCAAGGCTTATAAAGACCCACAAATGCTTTGCGACACACTTGCTGGAACGATGGAACCAGAAAAGCATGAGCGAACTCGAACGAAGGGCAAAGCGGCGGCAAGCGGCAGCGACGATGCCATACGCAGTTTGTAGGCAAGCAGCTTGTGAGCAAGGAGCTCGCTCACCGACTTCGTGGCTCGCTGCATCCGTGGCATTCGGCGGTTTGCGTCGCCATTCGCGTTTTATCGAGACCCCATTTTGGCGCTTGCGTCTCCCAAAATCTACTTCTACAACCAAAATTTAGTGCCTAGTTGTCCATTAAACTTCTTTACACACAGGGTGAAAATACGTGGTGTGCGTACACTTGAAGTTCGTTACATCGAGGTTTGACAGTATTATCGTTATAACAACTTATAGCAGGGGACAGAACATAATGGAGTTCTTAATGATTACCGTTTCAGCCCTAATAGAAAACAATCTACAAGACATCCAAATAGAATTAGTCGCAGCCCAAAGCACAAAACCGGTTAGTAAAGCGTGGTTTCCTGCGCGATCTCCTGGCATGCCATTTCAGGGCGGAGGGAGTGGGGAATTGAAGGACCAGCACTTCCGTCTCCCTACTCCGTTTCATACAGTGTGCAATGCTGCCAAGGCTGGAGCGCGTAACTAGGCGCTTCCTGCAAAGCAATCAACTTGCAAGTACTCTGCACCGAATTATTATAACAATTTAGGCTAGCGTTATATGAACAGACAAGGTTTGTGTACGTTTACTGCCGCAACATGTGATGGTATTTCGCTTTCAGTATTGAGATGGTCACACGTGTCAAAGCAAAACGCTGCGAGACGGGTGTGTCTGAACTTCCAGCAGACGACGTGAACTATTTCGCCACCCCTGCTTCTACTTGCAGGCATGAAGAAAGCAAAATTTGTCTGTGCTTATTTTGTTTCCTTATATTTAACATTGCTTTTATAAAAAAAATCCACCCAAAAAATGATCTCGGGCTGCATTTCGGGCTCAGATGCGTGCAATTCCCTGGCGCACGCAACTGAGCCACAATGTGAGGTGAAGTGATATCCTTTTTTATTTTTCGCTGCAGACCACTAGTGCAGCTTCCACTGGGTTGCACGCCATGCAAGAAACTTGCATTTCTAACAGTTGCCACTCACCTGTCGTGGCCGCCTTCTCCGTCTTGACCTTGACCCCAACGGAAACCTCCGGAACTCTTTGAGCCGTGGCCTTGGGAGCTGCCACTTGTACTTTCACAGTCTTGTTCGGGGACTGCGATGTTGTCGGTATCTTTCTGGCCACCGTCTTCTTGATCACCACCCCTGTCCATAGATCAGCACTGCCTTGTCAGTATTCATAAAAAGTGCAGTAAGGAAGGCAGTCTTTCATGCAAAAATGCAAAAGAGACAAAAAATAGTGTACGTGTTGTGTGTGTGTGTGTGGAAGGGGGGCACGTCTTCATCGCAAACATTGTCCGCGCTTCCTATGTCACAATGCTTTCGTTTCTCACAGCTGAATCCCAGTGTGAAAAAATGCGAATTTCGCAATTTTCTGAGCTTTACCACCAGTAATCCACTCCCTAACATCTGTTACCAATCTTAATGCATTTTTTTTAATCCCTAAAGGTGTTGTGCCACCAAATTTGTTGCTTGTGCATTCTTTGTTACAAACGTTTTATAATTCGTTAGAAAGCATGATACATGCTCTCACATGCACATATTCTGAGTAAAAAATTTATTATCGCACGATTCATGTGAACAGGATTCGGTTTCGGTTTCTGGGCGCCGATTCAAGCAGTGACGTCACAGTGTTGCGAGGAGGCTCTGCCACGTGTGTCTACCATGCGGCGCTGCGGTACATTGCGACTTTACTACGGCGTCCGCTCCCCCACATATACGTGCTTCACCACGGAAGTAAACACGCCAACTCGTCACGTCAAGCCGCGACAGCTCCGACGTGGATTCTTTGTCTGCATCCTCGGATGCAGACAAATGAAAACCATGGATATGCAAACCATAAAAATGAAAAAAGCCCCTGCCGCGAATCGAACCCGCATTGTTGAGCGGGCGGGTGGAACGCGCGAGACCACTTAGCCAGCGAACAAACGGTTTCACACCGCGATATGCCGGTGTGCTAGATGGAGGCCCATCCTTGGAGTCGTACGTCGGTGTTTACTAGCTAGTTTACAGAATTCCTGGCTTTTAAACTCAAATTTCTTAAATAGCGCTTACGCAGCAAGGTTCCGCGAAGCCCCCGCGACAGCTTGTCGCCATCAACTCTGCTCTTCTGCGAAAGCGTTCGCAAAAATAAGTGTGCCCGGCTGCGACTGCGATTTTGCACGGAAGGGATATAGTGCTTGCCGTACTTTGGTTTTACGTTTTACGTTAAAAACCTTTGCCGATACTGATCTCTTATTACCCAAATTACCCTACGTAACTGTTCTGCACGAAACTGACCTTATATTTTCTACAGGTGAGCCGATCGCACACGCATTCCGGGGTAGCGGCGTCGCCAAAGAGCATAGCCGAAGCGTCAAACGCCAAAATACGGATCGTATTAGCGCTAGTGTTGAGTTGTATGAGCTTCATGGAACTTACTGAGTTTATTACCCTCCAGAAACTAACAAAATACAGCCGCGTTCATTGCGGCACGAATGTTGTCGGGGCGCAGTTTTCGCTTCTCGGTCAATTGACGATGCGTCGTGCGACCAGTGAGGCGACCGGTTTTGTTGGCGTCTTCGGTCGGCGAGTCAGTCACACTACGGCGACTTTCCATCGGCCGACGTGTTAGTGTCGCCGTCGGCGTAGTGTGACAACGCGGTCTGGCAATTCGGCAGTTGGCCGATGTTTTGGCGACTCGACGGCGTCGCGTCGTCGTCGCCGTCGTATCGGCATAGTGTATCGATACGACCAAGCGACCAAACAAACTGTGGTAACTGGAGCTCACGTTGACGTCGCTCGAGTCGCTAACGTTGTATTACGTCACAAACTTTGCTATGCTGGCAATTCACTGACGTCATGGTTAGTGGCGCTAGCGATGGGTCCCGATTTCCAGAAGAGCATCTAGGTAATTTTTAGAAGCGAATTAAAATATATATTAAGTGCTTGCTGTACCCAGTACTTCGTGTTGAGGGTCGTTGCATGCAGAGGAAGCCTACAGCAGGCTTTTTACAGAGTTAAAATTTGGTGGCACAACACCTTTAAAGGAGCCATGAAGACAAAACACATGTTTGGTTCATTCGAAAGATTGCCTCGTTACAATCATACTGACACCACTTTTAACACACACTCCGCTCAAATAAGCAATACAATTAGGAAAAAAAGAAATGGCCATGCGACCCACTAGCTCATTTCCTGCAACAGAACCAATGACGGCTTACCAGCCAGCTCTGCAATTGGCGGATGCCGGCGAAAGCAAACGCAAATTAGGCAGAGCTTAGAAGTTTGCCAAACGAGCTATTTGCGCTTAAATTTAGGGCACATTCTTTTAATAGCAGTAAATATTGGGGGATAAACAGTGGTAGTTACGAAAGCACACCTAAACATAGAAGTGCCGATGCGTACTGTTGTTGGTACTGCGCACACCATGCTTGTTTTAGCCGCACAGCAGTCCGCCACTTTCAAGTTGTCTTACACGCACTTGCCGACTGGTGTAAGCGACGTCTTACATGACCCTGTTTATCAAGGATATTCCGTATTTCACGAAATGATTATTTTCTACAGTAGCAAAAACAAGCCCGGTGCAAATATGGTCAAAAAAAACAATGGCAGACAACGGTCCGTGCACGAGTACGGTAGCGCCATCTGGGAAGAATGACGGCAAGCAGCGCTGCAGCCGAATTACGCAGTGCAAGTTCGTTTGTATACATGCGCTTATAACTTCATTGCTGACGTCCCGAAAACGCTTGATTTAGAGGGAGAATCAAAATTTTTACCTAAATTGATTAATTTCTCAGTGAATATGGCATCATTTGCTGCCGGACAAGCGCTGGGGGCACTATAAAACACGCAATCTTTCGAATAAAACAAACTCGTATTTTGTCCTCAGGGTTCCTTTAAAGGGGTCCTGAAATGCCTTCCGCCGATGCATGGATGTACATGTAACCAAATAAAGCAATGTATTAGCAATCTCCTCCTGCAAGAATTTTGTTAAAGCGATGAGTATTAGCTGAGAAACCGTAAATCGAAAACCGCGCATTATCGCCACGCCGTATTTCCTCCTCCTTTCAACTGTTTCTTCTCTGTTGGCCTCCCCTCCCATGATGCTTCGCTGCTCAGCGGTGACGTACTTCCGCTATTGCGCTCCCACAGGCTGCCGTCTGCTACGGGCCAGCTCTTTCGGCTTTTTCGTCTTTGTTGACACCATGGACACTCCTCTAAAGGCTGGAAAAGCAAACGAAAGACCTGGCCGCATGTGTGCGGCCTGGCCTTGCCCTTTCGCGGTGTACGTAGCTGCAGTTGGTATCGGCGGCGAACTCGCAGCCGCGCAGGGAGAATCGTGCGCTCGTTCCCTTTGGTGCACCGCGCACTGTTTATCCAAAAAGCGCGGTCTCAGATGTGGGCCCGCTGGTGCCGGGTCTTATTTTGCGGCGGTTATAATTCCTACTACCGGCGGCATGTGAAAAAAAGACATTTTAAACCGACACAGAACCCGTGCACAAAACGCGCCGGATCGGATTGCTTTATCAGTGGCGATGAATGGGAAGGCGCAGAGCAAACCAACGCCGCACTCGAGCAGCGAGCATCCGTGTTCTGCCAAGCTGCACCCGTGTGTTGCATTCAATACTGATGGGAAAGCGTTGTTTGAACTTGTTTTGATAGTCGTAAAATGTTCAGGCACTCCGGCACTCCGCTAGCAGATCAGCCGCCGAGTCATTTCGGAAAACATTTAACAGATGGCGCCATATGCATTAGCATGTCGCAACGCAAAACTGATGAGACGTTCTACCGGTTCTACTAAAACTCCCCTCGCGATGTTTACGTAGCGGGACGCAAAAATTTAGCGTTTAGCGTATGCAAAGGCACAAACGCTGTACTAAAACTCTCTATTAGCAGCAAAATAGCGTGCGTACGTGAGGCTGCTTGCGTTTACAAAGCTGCACGCCGAGCGCTTACGTTTCAAACCTAGTGACATCGTTTAAATACACTCGCAAGCACAGTGTAACGTAGTCACATATCAACCGTATGCTCAGGCGACAAGCAAGAGCTTATTTTATGTGGGACGGAGATTGCGCATAAAGGCCCGTTCGCACTTGCGACGAAAGCGAGCGAAAGCGATGGGAATTTCGTCGCTTTGTCGCGCGACGATCGTGTTTGTCGAATTGTCGGGAGAAATTTTCGTCGCGCGACAGAATTCCCGTCGCTTTCGCTCGCTTTCGTCGCAAGCGGGATTGGAAAGTTATGCCCCTGCCGTCTGCTACGCAGCGCGGAGGCAACCGCGCGATCTGCTCGGGCCGGACGAACGCGCACACTCCTGCATGGCAGTGTCCCAAGCGGCAGCCGGCCGCGTACATCGCTCCCGGCGCCCGCCTGGGGCCCGCCCTCGGCACACTAGCAACACTAGCCAGTATATTTCAGGCACAATAACGGAGGAAAGATCTTTTGCTTCCGATGAACCAAGTTCTTTGCCCCTGTGTTTTTAAATACGTGAAGTGGTTAGCACGTCGCCCTCACGCAGCTCTGTATCGTCGTAGCATTGCTGACTGTCCGAACGAAGCTTGCAGCTAAGACAATGCAGCGACCGAAGCTGTGTGTATGCGTGCATCGCCTCCTGTGTGTAGCGTTCGTTTCACGATGAAATGCGATGTTGTACTTCTGCGGGTGGATAGTGCTTCCCATGGTCTGGATTATCTTTCTCGAACGACGAACGACTCAACCTCGCATGGGGTATGTGTAGTGTGCCTGGCTAAAAGCCTTCTCGCTTGCATGCCAGAGTTCAGTGACTTGCTGTTCGTCTCCGCAAACAAGGCGCGAGGTGAGTGCCGAATTTACGACGGGCAGGAGGAAGCAACCGATCGTCTGTCAATCGCGGTTCAGACTTGCAGCACGTTGTGTTCGTTTGAAACGCATCTCTGGTTTGTTTTGAAGTTGAATAAAATGTATCCGTCAAACCCGGGCATTCGGCTCAGGGCGTTATCTGCAATTGCACGAAAGAAGTGCCACGGGGCTTCAACGCTTTCTTTAGGGAACGTACTCTGGTAAGAGAATATCCATGTCGTGTTATGGCCGTGTTGCATTCAATACGAACGGTTAAGCGTTTGTTTACACTTGTTTCGTTTGTCGTAAAATGTCAAAGCACTCCACTCCGCTGGCAGATCAGCCGGCGAGCTGACGCTGAGCAGACGACTCATCTCTTTGCCGGAAGTGCGTGAAAAAGCCGCCCAATAGCAGGATGTCTAGCTCATGACGAACATATGGGAATCGATGATGTAGACATGTGAAGATGGCGGCGTCCAAAAACACGAAGGGAAGGGTGAGAAAAAAGCGACAAACTTTGCAACAAAAGTGTGAGCTTTCCGTTGCGCGTAAAAGGGTAATACTTGGCACAGCTGACGTTGACGACCCAATCTAACGATTGCGCTAGTTCATTTAGTGTGCTCAAAATGCCTTTCAGGGCCCCTTTAAGAAACATTTTGCAATTGCTGTGAACATTGTAACAGTTCCCACCACATCAGAAATCTTGTTTCGACCTGCATTCCCACGCTGCTCAGCACTGCTAACCCGAGTAGAAATTAGAAGCTTGACAAACAAAAATACGCACGGCTACGTGCCTCCAACCATGCCACCACACAACCATGCCACCACTATGGTTGACTATAACAAGTTTTCTTTCTCTCTGGAAGGAGCTGACTGCTGTTCTGTCCCTGGAGGCAGAAGGGTTTTTTCTTTGTATTGCCTTTACTGCACGCCCCTGATATTCCTCAAAGCCACTGTGCTTCAGTGGTCCTAGATGAACATGGGTAGGATGCCACATTACTCTCGGCAATAATGAAGAAACTGGCCTGCATTTCTGGAAGTTCTAGTTGAGAGGGCAGTGCAGGGCCCTACACAGCATTAAAGGGAAGCTGAAGCGCTTTCCAAAAAAATTGAGTTACAGGCACGTTTATATAGTTTCTTGCGCGCTGAATCCGAATATCACATTGAATTTTATCGCACGAGTCGAACCAGCATTTATTTTTCAAAACGCGCGGTCCCGTTTGAAAGACGCGCGCTTTTCGTCTTCTGACGCCCCTGATTGGTTGCGCCCGTCATGACGTCAAAGGAAAACACCCTTCGGCCGCGCGGGTTGTCGGAAGCATTGGGAACGATCGCACGGCAGCGGTGCTTGCCTTTTCGGCAATTTAGCTCGCATTTTATTGTTCGCCCATGACTGCAAGTTTATTTTATAACTTCCCGTGCTGTTGGTCAAATTATCTTGGAGCTTAAATTTGCTTTACACGACCGAGAACCCCGAAGCAGTGACTGTGGCGTCGGCGTCGGCTAGAGGGTTCTGTAAAAATACTTAATTAGGCAACCAGCATAGGGGGTTTCTATTCCTTATGTTAATATTAGGTACTGCCTGAACTGTTTGTTACTATATACGAAACCATTTATGCCGAAGAATAAGCGGCGTTTTATAAACAATCTACCAGCAAAAAGCACGTACGTGCACTGCGCGAAAAAATAGCGTTCATGCGCTGTAAACTCATATGCGAGACATATGTCGCCGGTGAACGCATAAACCAACAAGCGGACTCTGCTTCCGAATTTCTTTTGTTCGTTGTTGCCCACCCCAGCCCCGTTACTTATACCCATACACAGACCCACATGCGCGCCCGCGCGTGCGCGCGCCATTTGGGCAGCAGCGCTAAGGCGCCTCCACGATCGCTAGCTGCACTTCGATGAGTGGCGTCTTACTGCTTGAGTTGCACTTATTCTGAAAACATTGTAGCATACTGGTGCCTCCGCAGCATTATCGGCTTGGGGTTTTGAACACTGTTCTAAGCCCATAAGGAAAGAAAACCAACGCGTTTGACGAAACAGGTAGTTCCTGAACAAATGTGACTTTGGTTCTGGAATTGAATGAAACAGAAACATCCCAGGCCAAAGTACAGGACTATTCACCATCCTTCCTAAACCTAGCATCTAATTTGAACATTCACGTCCATCGCATAAAAAAAGAGAAGAAAAGATAAGAAAAATGCACTGGAGCGTTTTACAAAGTATCTAACGTAGTGTACAGTCGAACACGGATATATCGAACTCCAAGGGGATCGCGAAATAGTTCGATATATGAAAAATTCGATATAAAAAATATGGGCTCTGAGACCTCACCTATGGCGGGCGATCACTTACCGATCGGCGCATTCATAAATGACAACTATTTCCGCACTCACGACGCAACCGGACGCTTTATTTCCGTGAAAAAAAATCGCTGATCTTGGCCTGCTTCTTCGTCCTCGAAATGAAATTAAAGACGCTGGTCTCGATCTTCTCGAGCCTGTCCAGGTGCGACAGCCCAGGTCCTTCCATGTCATCGCAACAACGGCGAATGAAGCTGAACGCAGTGGCCACTTCACCCGCTGAGTACGATCGTGTAGCCGCCTCCTCGTCCGGACGATCTTCGCCCCTCGAGCTATCGGCCTGGGCTCATGCGACCGCAGCTACGATATCCTCGTCACCGAGGCTCGCAACAGCCTGAACATTGGTGTCAGCGTTCACGAAGTTGTCGGCAGACACTCCGGCTGGAACAGCAGCCGGGAAAAGGGATGACAACTCACGAAACGTGTCGCCCATGCATCCGTCGTCGTCGTCGCCGTCTTCGCAAGCTTCGGAAAGTTGGGCCATCATAAAGCCTGCATTCCGGAAGCAGTTAGCCCCGGTCTCCTTCTTCATGCGCTCCAAGCGCCTCTCATCATATGTATGGCCCCAATCGGGGCATCCCTAACTCGCACTGCCACATTTTCCCAGCGTTCGGGCTTCTGGGCCTAGAGAGATTCAGCATACCAGGCTCCGTCCGCTAACGCTACGGCGGCCGGTAAGCGCAAGCGCAAATTCAATCCGGGCAAGCGCAAATTCGTTCCGGTAGGGGGGTTTAGTTCCGCGAGCCAGTCTTCGCCATACCCGCGCATGCCCGCGCATGCTCCACATCCTCCTCAACCTTAATCGGGGGTGCAGCGACCGCCGAAGCGCACCTTCCAGCTCCCGCGGCGTTCGAT